>NW_015640043.1:714565-728435 GCF_001515625.1 Sinocyclocheilus rhinocerous
TTTTTTTTATATATATATATTTTTTTTTTAAATAAAAAAGATAAAGTAGAATTAAAATAGAATAGAAAGTGCTAGGGTCAAATAAAGATGGAACATAATAAAGACACAATAAAGACAAACCCGCTTATATTAAACGAAGAAATGAAACTTTTATTAAAGAAGTTGCGCTTTTGGATCGTATTGGTGATCCCCCCCTGGTTTTATTTCTCAGTCCCCCCTGCTCAAAATACGTTCCCGCGGCTATGGTCGCGAGGACTGGAATTGAGAACCTCTGTCCTAGAAAACAATGGAGAGTAAGTGGAAACTTCTACTCAAGATGTTCTTCTCAGATGTTTCTCCTCAGAGCCCTTTCGAAAGAGATCTCAGCAATGTCTCTAATGCCGAGTTCACACTGCACGATTTTCAAACTCGTCGGATCGCCGTTGTTTTCACACTGCGTGACTATCTGGGGTAGCATTCAGTTGCTGCTGTGTTCACATTGCACGATGGATCCGCGACAGGGGGTTTCACACTGCATGACTTCACAATAGGAAGAATCAGATATTTAGCATGCCAAATATTTCGCGGGTGTCGGCGACGTGTCGGTGATTTCCTCAGATCGCGTCTTTGATCATTCACACTGCGTGATTGTCACTCGCGTGAACGAGCACCGATTTGCCTCCGATGTCGGGCATTTGAAAAACAGTCGGCGAGTGAAAAATCGGGCTAAAATCGTGCAGTGTGAACTCGGCATAACTGTGCTTGGATTTGCCAAGACACCAAAATCTGCAATCAAAAGTCAGTATCAATGGGTTCAAACATTTCTCATCAAATTCTTCCAAAACCAAATTATCTGAATTATATCTACATTCATTGTTAGCCCGGATTTTATTTTTCGCAATGAATTTTATGATAAATATCTGAGGATCAATTATGCCTCCTGAGCTATAAAAGAGCAACCTCTGAACAATATAGGCTTTGTCACATATATGATATACAGTATACATTTGAATCTTTATTACAAGTCTACATTAATCTACATACAGTCTTAAATCTGGCTGCCTTATGTAATATAATTTATTATATTTTTAATCTAGCTGCAAAGAAAACACAAATAACATACTAAAGTTTTTTTTGTACTCGTATACAGTTTCTTGTCTGTCAAAACAATGAAAGCCTTCATGCATTACAGAAGTACATGGGGCCTGGATTAGCATAAATGCTTTATAAAGTAATATGCTCTCAAGAGCGGTTCAAAAAGATTCTGCCCATATATGGATGTCTTCCACAGGTTACATCGCTCAGAATCAAAAGTACTTGATTTGACAGCACACTTCAACAATATGGTTCACATTCCTCTCATCATACCATGAGCGAAAAAGAACAGAATGAGGAGTTAGCCATTCAATTCTGCCATGACTCACAGGAGACATTTGGCAAAAAGAATGCAATTTTGATACTTCCAAGAAAACACAGACAAAGGTGTACTTTATGAAATGTCTTCAAGTGCCCTCCACTTAACAGGCATCTTTGGCTTGCTTTCATTCTTCCTGCGGACACCCATTTCGCTCTCGCATAAAGGGCTTGGAGCTATTAGAGTCGAGGCAAGTGATGAGCACCATGAGTGGAGCTCAGACCCAACACAGACGCTTTGCGTTTAGATGCCTTTTCATACTGAAAGGCTGTGATGCAGGTGCACGAGAGGGCTGAAAAATGCACTATTACTCAGGCTGCCTTCACCAGACGCTCTCATGCGAATCCCAAACATTTCAGGGAATTTACTTGAGAGCGGTTTTCTCTCAGCGTGAGACAAGAGAATGTTAATAGGTCATTCCTTTTAAGCAGTAAATTCTCATGTATTCTCTATCTATCTATCTATCTATCTATCTATCTATCTTTCTATCTATCTATCTATCTATCTGTCTCTGTCTGTCTGTCTGTCTGTCTATCTATCATCCATCCGTCTATCTATCTATCTATCTATCTATCTATCTATCTATCCATCTATCCATCTATCTATCTATTTCTATCTATCTATCTATCTATCATCCATCCATCCATCCATCCATCCATCATCCGTCTATTTTAACTTGGATCTCCACGTGGCTTCAGTTTCTGAAAGTCTCTGCGTCCCACTCACGGCGAGAGCACACAGGTAATTCAAAATCATTATCGAAAGTGTTCTCTCCAGTGAACTGTCTGACAATGATCACGGTGTCCTCTTATCCTCACTCGAGTGGAAGTTTGCACTAAACAGTAATTATCACACAGTGGTTCTTAACTCAGCGGAGCGTTCGCCACGCACGAACACACACGCACAAAAATGCTCGCGAATGAACCTAAATGATAGTGCGAGCAAATTACATGGTATTCCGAACAGGAGAACAATGTTAGTATCAAGGACACCCACCTCGTGCCCAGCCATCAGACACGTTCAAACTCCAGACGCAGTCTTTTTCGCCCGTGGAGGTCTTACATTAGCATTCGGCCCAAAAGTTTGTGACTTTGATTGACCTCTGAATCCATTTTCAGAACTTTCCTTAGCGCAGGTTTCCCACTTCATCCGAAAAGGAACATACTGTGAATGTTTTTTTGACACTCCTGTATAATCACTCCTACCTCAGCGCATAAGTTAGTCGTAAAAAGTGACCCGTTTCATGGCAGGGGTTTCGGTGAGGGGATGTGAGTGCTATTAACTTTGAGTTCTGGCCCTGCATATGTAAGCGTGCGCCTACTCAGGGCCCTGTGAGGGTCCATTCAGCTGATCGCCTCGGGCTACTTGTACCACTGCTGCGTTATTAGCATCAGAGCACCTGAAAAAGAAAGCATGTGGGTGTAGCTGCTCCTACAATACAAACTCTTTGCACCTACATGCCCTCTGGAGTCTCACCTGCCATTTACAATAAAGCAACAGCTGCACCAAGTCTGCAGAGAGAGCAGCGATCTACAAAAGAGCATATGTGAAGTTCATAAGACTTTATTGAACTCTGGATGTGAGCGTTAATAAAAGTCCAATGTGGCTTAGGATCCATTAAAGGAAAACAAATGAAAACTGACCAAACAACTTTCAGAATAGGGCTGCAACAAACAATTATTTTGATAATCGATTAATCTAATGATTATTACAACGATTAATCGACTATTTCAATTAATCAGTGGGCTTTGTTCTATTATTCTGCTTTTACAATTAGTTAAAATACTGAGTTACACATATTCTAAATAATAAATAAAACAAGGTAATCACTTCAGCTTTGAAGTGAATGTCAAATGTCAAACAATTATATTACTATTGTACAATTACAATTATTTTTTACAATACAATTAAATATATTTGGCACACAAAATGAGATGACAGAGAATTTCTCATTCACCATTTAATTAACTGTATGAAGAAGTAACTGACTGACTGAATGATGCAACATTCTGCCTAAAATATCCTTTTGTAAGTCATATATGGAACAAAATAAAGTGCTAAGACATTTTATTTTCGATAAATTATTTTATTAACAACATTAGCTCTCTTAAAACACCTTATAGTGTAATAGTAATCAAAACAGTCCTGAACTAGATCAAGCTTTAATCTATGCAAACTGACACTGTGATTTTTTTTTTTCTTGTTTAATACTGTAAAGCTGCGTGCTTTAAATCAGTCTGTTGTATAAAGCGCTATATAAATAAACGTGACGTGACTGGAGTGCCGATTGCAGAGCTGGTGCAAACTTATCCACATTGATATGATCAGATGCTTTCTTAACTGCTGTTTTCTCACTGCTGTCATTTTTGTTGTGCGTTTATTTCATTATTGAGAGGAAAGCGCGCAACACATATTTACATATTCATTTAAACTCTGATTTCAGCAGCGTCAGGTTCGGTTGTGGAGTCTGTGTCTTCTCTTGAATTTAATTCCGGGAGAGCTGAATTACAGTATTGCGCTACAGCACCACACTGGTCAAACTATGATAGGTCATACGAGATCAAACGACTATTCGGCAACAAAAATATTTGTCGAAAATTGTCAACAATGTCGATAATTATAGTCGATAATGTCGACTTATCATTTCAGCCCTATTTTAGAATGAATGAATCAAGAATGAAGGATTGAGTCCTTAACTTAAAAGATTTGTTCAAAAAATTTTGTTTCATAAACAAATAATGATTCTTCCGTGACCATAATACCACTACCGTCAGTTGAAACTAAAGCGGCCTTGGTGATGTCAGCAGAGAATAAAAGTTGTTTACCCAATTGTTTAATAAAAGTTGTATAGCTTACCCAAAAATGACAATTCTGCAATTCCGTCATCATTTGCATTAATGACTTAGTGTTATCAATTACAATTCATTTATAATTGATAACATTAATGATTTCTTAATCATTTAGTATTTTTTGACCATACAATGAAAGTCAATGGTGTCCAAAACAACAGTGAGACATTTTTCAAAATATCTTATTTTGTGTTCATGACATAATGGTGAGTAAATAATGACATAATTTTTAACAATCGCTTTAAGAAACGAAATAGGGTCGATTTCGATTCATGTTGATTTCATCTGAAAAAATTACCCAGGATGTTCCTTTAAAAAGGCCAATCACATACAGTTGGTCTAACAAAGGAATCCTAGCCAGAAGCATTCACACACACAATTTATATCACACATCACGTAAGAATTGAATGTAACGGAATACAAAATCAAACTCCATTAGCTTCCCTGCCAGGTCTGATGCAACATGTAGGACACATTAGATGTATCCCACAACCACAGACATCAATACATGGAGACATGCTTGCCTTACAGACACACTGCAACATGTGAAAGCAACCGTGTGATATCAGCATTTTCACAGGGTTAATTTTATATTCATGGAGCTCTCTTTGCTCTTAACACACACAGGTGAACACTGACCACACGTGTTGCCAAGTCAGCATTTGATTACTCCGCAGACAGGCTCTGAATAAAGCTGCCTCACTCGTTCCACCAAACCTCAATCTCTGGCTGATCATAAAATCAATTCAGACTGCCGCTGCCTGCCTCAATCCCACAGATAAGTCTTACACACACAGGCTGCTTTCAAACTCAATTCCTTACTAGTCAAAATACACCTTCTTCAGCAGGCAAGCTGAGTACAGAGATTTCGCTCATTCGCTGTCCTCCAGCAAACCCTTCGCCCCACATTTTGTAAATCCAGTTTCATTTGCCTGACATCTTTCCATACAATGAAAGTCAATGGTGTCCAAAACAACAGTGAGACATTTTTCAAAATATCTTATTTTGTGTTCATGACATAATGGTGAGTAAATAATGACATAATTTTTAACAATCGCTTTAAGAAACGAAATAGGGTCGATTTCGATTCATGTTGATTTCATCTGAAAAAATTACCCAGGATGTTCCTTTAAAAAGGCCAATCACATACAGTTGGTCTAACAAAGGAATCCTAGCCAGAAGCATTCACACACACAATTTATATCACACATCACGTAAGAATTGAATGTAACGGAATACAAAATCAAACTCCATTAGCTTCCCTGCCAGGTCTGATGCAACATGTAGGACACATTAGATGTATCCCACAACCACAGACATCAATACATGGAGACATGCTTGCCTTACAGACACACTGCAACATGTGAAAGCAACCGTGTGATATCAGCATTTTCACAGGGTTAATTTTATATTCATGGAGCTCTCTTTGCTCTTAACACACACAGGTGAACACTGACCACACGTGTTGCCAAGTCAGCATTTGATTACTCCGCAGACAGGCTCTGAATAAAGCTGCCTCACTCGTTCCACCAAACCTCAATCTCTGGCTGATCATAAAATCAATTCAGACTGCCGCTGCCTGCCTCAATCCCACAGATAAGTCTTACACACACAGGCTGCTTTCAAACTCAATTCCTTACTAGTCAAAATACGCCGCCTTCAGCAGACAAGCTGAGTCCAGAGATTTCGCTCAGTCGCTGTCCTCCAGCAAACCCATCGCCACACATTTTGTAAATCCAGTTTCATTTGCCTGACATCTTTCTGTGGGATTTAGCCCAAAGTACTTGTCTTATGAACAGAATAAAGAAAGATCGCTCACTTTTTTACTTTTTCTGTCTGGAGGATGCTGTAGTCAGCAAAATGTAATTCTCAGAACAAAGAAATGTTGGATGTGTAATGCTTATTGGAGAGTACGAGTCAACTGGAACGGGATTTAGTGGATGTGACTATAAATGTGCTCTGAAATCAGGAAAAGTAGATTTTTACATTTTTTCACAAAATTGTATGCAGTGTTTGCCCATTCAAGAGTCACTGCTATAATGCTAGACTGTGGGCAGTTGCCGGGGCATTGCTATGTGGTTCCTAAGGTATTCATAATGCTTTTATAGTGTGTTGCTATGCGGTTGCTAGGGTGTTCTGAGTGTTGTTGTTTTTTAGTTTATTGCTATGTGGTTGCTAGGGTGTTGGGGATAATTTTTTACTTGCTGCCATGTGGTCACTAAGGTGTTCTGAGTGGTTTGAAAAATGTTGCTATGCAGCTGCTAAAGTGTTATGAGTGGATTTTAATATGTTGCTATGCAATTACTAGGGTGTTGGGGGTGTTTTCAGCATGTTGCTATGCAGTTACTAGGTTGTTCTGAGTGTTTTTATTAGTTTGGTGCATGTGGTTGCTAGGGTGTTGTGGGTAATTTTTAGTATGTTGCTATGCGGTTGTTAAGGCATTTGGAGAGGTTTTGTTGCTATGCAGCTGTTAAGGTGTCCTAAGTGGATTTTAGTTGGTTTCTATGCTTTTTTTTTAGTATGCTGCAATGCAGTTACTAGGGTATTCTGTGTGTCTTTTGGTTTGTTGCTATGCAGTTACTAGGGTGTTGTGGGTCATTTTTTACTTGTTGCCTAAGGTGTTCGGAGTGGTTTGAAAAATGTAGGGTGTTGGGTTTTTTTCAGCATGTTGCTATGCAGTGATATAGGTGGTTTTGTTTTTTAGTTTGTTTCTATGTTGTTGCTAGGGTGTTGTGTGTAATTATTTTTAATGTGTTGCTATGCAGTTGCTAAGGGGTTTGGAGTGAGTTGAAATATGTTACTATGCAGCTACTAAGATATATTCTGAACAGATTTTAGTTTGCTGCTATGCAGTTACTAGGGTGTTCTGCGTGTTTGTTGCTATACGGTTGCTAGGGTGTGGATAATTTTTACTTGTTGCCATGCGGTCACTAAGGTGTTCAGAGGGGTTTGAAAAATGTTGCTATGCAACTGTTAAGGTGTTCTGATCAGATTTTAATATGTTGCTATGTAATTACTAGAGTATTGGAGGTGTTTTCAGCATGTTGCTATGCAGTTACTAGTTTGTTCTGAGTGTTTTTGTTTAGTTTGTTGCTTTGTCGCTATGCTGTTGCTAGGGTGTTTGGGGTGGTTTGTAAAATGTTGCCATGCAGCTGCTAAGGTGTTCTGAGCAGATTTTAGTATATTGCTATACGATTGCTACAGTGTTGGGGGTGTTTTTAGTAGGCTGCAATGCAGTTACTAGGGTGTTCTAAGTGTTTTTGTTGCTAGGGGGTTGCTAAGGTGTCAGGGTGGTTTTCCAGAATGTTATTTGGAGTGGTTTGTAGCATGTTGCTATGTGGCTGCTAAAGTATTTTGAGTTGATTTTAGTTTGTTGCTAAGCAGTTGAGTTGATTTCTTCTTCCAGTACAGTCTATTTTCTTTCTGAACTCAGTTCATGGAGAGTTTATGAAGTCTAATTCAGGATACTGCTTAAGGGAATGCCGTGACAGAGATCCCCTAAAGTGAACTGATGCATTCTCATGGCTTGCTACCTCTGCAAACAGCCCAGACAGGAAAGCATCACTGCTCTACTAAATATAACACTATATAGTTTTATATGGCGTGGAGTGCTCAGATTCACATTTGCTTGTCTATGAGGAGTTGCTAGATGGCTGCTAGGGTGTTCTCGGACTGTTGCTTACTAGCCAAAGTCAAGAGCCTCAAACACCATTTCTGTGTAATTGCTAGTGTTCTGTGTGGTTGCTAGTGTGTTCTGTGTTGTTGCTTACTAGCCAAATTCAAGAGCCTCAAACAACATTTCTATGTTGTTAATTTACCAGTAAAGACTGTATGTGTGAAAGGGGCTAATGTCCGGTATGAGTTACATGCTGATGGATAAAATAAAGTTCCATCCTACATGATTTCTCACTGAATATTTAGTTCCTCTCCCAAATGTTACGTTCGATAGTTAAATCCACTGCTAATGCCATTTCATGTTTTGCAGCATTTGAATACTTAGAAACTGATGTAATGGTGTATTTGCGTCCTTATGTATGTGTCTTCATTGCTTCTATTCAAATATACATTTCCTCGGCTCCAGCGCTGTGCGGCCCCTGACAGCTGGAATCTCTCGCCATCCGTTTTTGTTATGCAACAAAAAAGTATATTTTTGTCATGGCTTAATAGCTCTCCCTCTTTGTACTTCTTTAAGGAATAGATGATGGTAATCAGCATTTCTGCCAGCGCGCTGTTGACAGAGGCATCCATCTGCAGTGAAGCGTAGTCTGAGCATCTCCTTACAGATCATTCAGAAAGAGAGAGCGAGAGAGCAAGAGAGACAGCCATGTGCCGCATCCACAGCTATGTAATTATTCTCATTATGTCAAATCGCCGTGCTACTACTTTAAAGGAATATTTCAGGCCTAATACAAGTTGGGATCAATCGACAACATAACTTCTGCAAATTATTTCAACTTGGGAAAACATGTAGAATACTATTACTGGCACTTACAAATTAAGTGAATGGGGCCAATCAGGGATAGTTCACCCAACGATGAAAATTCTGTCACCATTCACTCACCTTCCACTTGTTCCAAACCTGTATAAGTTTTTGGTCCCACTTTATATTAAGTGGCCTTAACTACTATGTACTTACATAAAAACATAAGTACAATGTACTTTTTGTGTTCATATTGTATTGCAAAACACTTTTGCTGCTATTGAGGTGGGATATGGGTAAGGTTAGGGACAGGATTGGTGGTATGGGTAGGTTTAAGGGTGGGTTAAGGTGTAAGGGATGGGTGAACAGTGTAATTATAATAAGAAATTAATTACAGATGTAATTACATGCAGGTATTTTTAAAAATATAAGTACAATGTAAAAACATGTATGTTCACAATAAGTGCATTGCACCAAATTATTAATTTAAATGTAAGTACATAGTAGTTAAGGCCACTTAATATAAAGTGGGACCAAGTTTGTTTTTCTTCTGTTGAACACAAAAGAAGATACATTGAAGAATGTTGGTGACCAAACAGTTGTTGGTAGCCATTGACATCCGTGTTTTTTTTTTTCCATACTATGGAAGTCAATGGCTGCCAGCAACAGTTTTGTCACCAACATTCTTCAAAATATCTTCTTGTGTGCTCACCAGAAGAAACTCATACGTTTCATGTTTGGAACAATGTGAGAGTGAGTAAATAATGACAGAATTATTCATTTTTAGGTGAAATATTCCTTTAAAGACTATTTTAATAGTGTAGCCACAAGACGTAAACTATATGCATGTCAACATGATTTTAATGTGAAAAAAGCTGGTTCCAGTTCCAAATCAAGTTCTAAATATTCAAAACAGATCACATTACAAAACCAAGTGAATGCTTTCACACTGACTTATGTTGAAGTACAAGTGCTAGGAAACCAAGCTAAAGATTTTTTTTGCAAGCACACTGTACATATCACAGCAGCCATAAATGTAGAGCTGATTAAATAAAGGCTAAGCTTCTGCTTAAACAACCCAACTAGCCTTCAAGTAAATCAATCAGAGCTTAGAAGGACTCTCAGATTGTAAAGACAGAAAGATTTTGACCTCCTATGTGTGTGTGCTCATGTTAGTATGCGCACGTGTGGACGTCTGTAAGACTTCTGTTTATTTAAGGATTTACCAGTTCCTGTCTAAACAGAATCTCTTGTGCCTGATGTACCCATTGATCTTCTCAACCATGATAAACACTGAATCGTCAAAGAGGTCCAATCCGATGTCAGCGTGATGGACTGCTTTGCCTTCCAGGCAGAGCAGAACTCTTTCAGTAACAGTGTAATTTCTAAACCAGGTTGAGAGACAGTAATGCAAAACCTTCTCATACCAGTGCATTTCTTGGGGCTGCCAGGACGCTTGCCGTGCATCCCTAACTTGCATCCGAAATTCTCCTCCCAGAACTCTGCAAACCAAACGTTCCTTCGGTTGTTGGACAAGGAGCGGCTTTTGAAGTATCTGTCAAAGGCTGAAAATAAGTATGAAAGCATTGGAATTGGATTGGAATTGCAAGAGAAACATTCAATCAGAATTTATATACTAGAGGAACCTTCACCTTCTATGGATGCTCTTTTTGGAAGGATGGTAATAGCACCTTCTGCCACGCTTTCCTGCTGGACGACAGGAGATATCTTAGAGCCCCAGCTGTCCGATCCCACCCACAGGAAGTGACCTGTTTGGTTGTTGCGCTTTGCAGCGTCCAAGACACGTCTGAAATATGAGCAAACAAAACAGGCATCCATATGCGAGGATAAAACCCAGGAATCTAAATATGTCCTTCAAGCAGACCTGATTTGTTACACTTAGAACACTTAGAATTGGAAATTGGTCTGAAGTCATCAGTGTAATAGGCAAGCATCCAAAGGACATCACGTGATAGGCTTAGAAGGGCAGCGGCTCTCGGGAATGTGGGGAGGTGATTTGTTCCTGTGCTACAGGTACAAGAAATTCCATGCCAAAAATGACTGAAAAGTGTATTATGTTAAAATAAGTTCTGCAGGCCTTAGGCAGCACGTTATAGGAAATAGCTGACTTCACCTGTTCTTGAGGTTTTCTCCTAAGAGCAATACTTACAGCTCGACTGCATCATCTTCAACTGAACTCTGTGAAAGTCCCAGTTAAATACTATCTGTGGTTTGTCCAAAATTGGTAGCTTTTCAGTAGATGTGACTATTTATTAACTTCTAGACCACCGAAATGCAAGTCTACTTCTAAAAGTTTCCACATATTTTAAATATTCTCTCCCAAGTAAAAGGACCACACTACTGTTTGGGGTTGGCAAGATTTTAAAAAATATGTTTGTAAGAAGTGTCCTATGCTTACCAAGGCTGCATTTATTTGATCAAAAATACAGCAAAACTGTAATATTATTAAATAAGTAGTAAGATACTGTATATTAAATAAGGTAGTATATATTATGGACTCATGTTGCAATTGCAGTACAACCAACCAAATGCCATCTAGAATGAGAATGTCCCACCACTTGCCACTGACTAGGCAAGTAGCAAATAACGGTTAATAGCTGTGAGGTAACTAAAGCCTATTGACAATTTTTAAAAAAAAAAGGAAACTAATGATGTGATGTGATGTGATGTTCAAACAATATGAAAAAAAATTCAACTCAAAAACTTAAGAACATTCTTCTTATTTTAAAATTCTCCATATAGATATTAAAAAAGGAGCAAACCAAATGTGTATGTTGCTTATGAAACCTGTTCTATTTCCAGCATATTACAAGGACAGATTATCATTAATATTTATTTATTAAATAAACATCAGTGAATAGGAGGAAGGAAAGACATCTATTGATAAAGACACCTGATGTCATCTTCATTCGCAAACATGACAACGGCACGAGCGTTGGGTGTCTCCAGTAGCCGTAGGATGATCTTGTCGAATTCTCCCGGTCTGGGCTCTCTGGGGATCTTCAGAGATTGAGCAATACACACACCGCCTGAGAGAGAGAAGACCAGGAAGTGACAGGAATGAGAGAAAATGATAGAGAATAAGAGGAGGAAGAATAAACGACGGAGAGAGTGAGGAAAGGAAAAGAAAAGAGATTGGATAAGAGGAAAATAAAGGAAGAGATGGTATAAAAGGGAAAGAAAAGGGAATGATAATTGGATGTGTTGGAAAGGAAAGGAAAGGAAAGGAAAGGAAAGGAAAGGAAAGGAAAGGAAAGGAAAATTGGATAAGAATTGGGAAAATAAATATTTTAAGAGGAAACGTAAAGAAAGAAAAAAGTGGGATGAAAAGGAAAAGAAAATTAATTGGATAAAATAAATGAAGGGAAGGAATGAAAGGAAAGGCAAAGTTAAAAAGGAGAATGCAAAAAAATAACAATTGTAAGAAAGAAATTTGATAAGAGGAAATAAAATGGAAGGAAGGAAAGAGATGAGAAAGGATGAAAGGGAAAGAAAATGAAAAGGAAGTGGAAAGGAGATGAAAGGAATAGGAAAAGAAAGAAATTGGATGAGAGGAAATGATATAAACAGGTATGAAAGTAAAGGAAAAGGAAATGAAAGGAAAGGAAAGGGAAAGGATAAGAGAAATTAGATAAGAGGAAAAGAAATGACAGGAATGGGTGGGATGAAAGAAAAGAAAAGTGACAATAGAGGCAAAAGAAAGATGAATAGGAAAAAGGAGGATGACAGAAAAGAAGATAATGGGATATTGCAAATGAAATTGAGTATGAAAGCAGAAGAGAGCAACAGAGAGAAAGAGAAAGACAGGACATGAGAAGGTCAGAAAGCACGTAAGGAAAGATGAAAACACTGGGGCGGCAAAGGAAACTTATTCCATTATAAGACGGACAGGGACGCACATAGATTAGATACAGAGGGACCAGAAAACAACAAACAGATTCAGTGTTTTTTCTCAGCGAAGTGAGGAAAGCGTGTTTAGATTGAAATTATATCTGATAGTGTCACCTTGCCCAAGGTGCCTGCGGGAACACGAGGTGATGTCAAACACATCCCGGCTTATTTACTCGGCCTAATGCAATTCAGAAAGCGCATGACTCTGCACTTGAAAACCTACGGCCATAGTGTCATATCCACCGAAATGTACACAATAGCAATTCGGTTTCCGCATTCAGAGATGCGGCAAGAAAATTGTGACAAGTCATGTTGTCAAGATCTGATCAGGTCCTCAATACATCTCAGACAGTCTAACAGTCACACTAATGGAAGACTCGTGCTCGCTGTCTCACACTCCGAAACAAACTATCTACTCTCGAGGTCAATTTACATTCTCACCAGCGACATCGTGTTGTCAGGGAATTTGCAGTAAAGAGCATTTGATATGGAATCAGGCCACTGCACTGCATAAAGTGTGGCTATAATAACCTTCCATCTTGTCTCTAAATCCTCCATTACAGCATTAGCACTTCACAGGTTGAGTTAAACACTCTAGTATCCCTCCAAATAGGCACTCTTGCCACTACAGTCCATTTAATGAACAGCTGTGGTGGCCCCATCCCGAGAGCAGCTCAGGAAGCCATCATGAAGCCCAATTCACCCAAAGACAACCAGTGATTATGCCGAATGGGTGTCCTTTCAAGGATAAGCGCCATTGTCATGCTTTCCTTAATGGTGGCTGTTTTCCTTTGTTATCAATTCAGTCATCATCATGTAATTGAGATACTGTGCGGCGATAATGTCTACTGGCAGGGCGTCTTCATGGGACACTCTTGAAGATGTCATGTCTGACTTAAGAATGAGGCTTATTAGGGGAAACAAGATGCAACCTCACGATCTCACTGCTGCCCTTGGAAAAAACTTCCATCCACTTTCCAAACCTTGTCCTAAGTAGGGTCGAGGGGATGCTGGATCTCAACATCTCGAGCTGTACACTCTCAGAAAAAAGGTACAAAAGCGGTCACTGGAGCAGTAATTTTTTAAAAGGTACTAATATGTATCTTCAAGGTATTAATTTGCACCCATTAGGAGTAAATTTTAAAGGGGTCATATGATGTTGCTAAAAAGAACATTATGTTGTGTATTTGGTGTAATGAAATGTGTTTATGCGGTTTAAGGTTAAAAAAACACATTATTTTCCACATACTGTACATTATTGTTTCTCCTCTATGCCCCGCCTTTCTGAAACGCGTC
>NW_015640043.1:728547-747993 GCF_001515625.1 Sinocyclocheilus rhinocerous
GCTTTCACAACGAAATACACAGCGTCTTCACGACATGGCGGCAGCGGCAACAATACTACAGTGAGAATAAAAGTTACGCCTTCTTTCTTTTTGTGAATATTTGGGCGGCGTTATGCAAATCTTCCCACATAGTGAGGTAGATATGTGGGGGCGTGTTAGAACGAGCCGTTTTAGGTAGGCGTGGTTGACTCTTAACTTTTATAAAGAATATCTGTTTGGATTTGAGACTTTAGTTTTTGCAACTTTACAGATCTTCTTTATGCACCAAGAGCTTGTAACACTCCAAAGAGAAAGGAAAAATTGAAATCACATCATATGACCCCTTTAAAGGATACTGCCCCAGTGACAGCTTTTGTACCTTTTTTTCTGAGAGCATATGGCCCAAGATGTTGGGATAGGCTCCATTATTCCTGCAACCCTATGTAGGACAAGGTTTTGAAAATGGATGGATGTTCTTTTTGCAGTTTAGGCAGACAAACACCCTGGACAGATGGTCCATTATTCACCTATGCTGCATGTGTTTGGATTGTGGGAGAAACCGGAGCACCCAGAGGAAACCTACATCAAGATATGGGGAACATGGAAAGGCCGAATAGAAATGCCACCTGATTTAGCTGTGGGAGAAACCGGAGCATCCAGGGGGAGAACATGGAAAGGTCACTAGAAAGGCCACCTGGCTTAGCCAGGACTTGAACCAGGGACCTTTTGATTGTGAGGCAACAATAATACCCACTGAACCACTAGCAAAATTGCTGCCATACAGCCCATTTGTATTTCAAATTTGTGACAATTTCCCAAAAACACAGGTCACAGGGGTTTGCCAGAACACTATAGGTCAGTAGGCCCTAAATATGATGGTCCCCTTCCCAAAATATAAAGGCAACGACATAGAAGGCCTATTTATACTGTGTGGGAAAAAGTAATAGGATTTTATAAAGACAACAATGCCAGTTTTACCATTATTATTTAAAAATATAGATGTGATCAAGTGTACCCAAAAGCCTATAATTCCTAAACAAAACCTCAGAACTTTACAAAATTAGGTAAGAAGAAATGATACACAGAAGCATGCAAACGTTTTTATTTATTTTTTTGGATATTGGGTGATAGGTGGCGCTATAAGAGTTATAAACATTATATTTCTATGGTTTGTTACCTGAATTTGCAAAAAAATTAATTCTTCCTTGATTTAAGTGGTTACTGGCTTGCTAAATAATACGTATTATTTTTACATATGCACTTTAATGTTTTAAAAACGCTTGAACCCTAATAATTGCTGCATGCAGATTTATTATCATTATTATTAATAATAATTTTCCATTTGTATTTGATAGATCCTAAAATACCCCCTTGAGTCACCCTGGACTTAATAATGGACTGAGAATGGCTTATCAAAAATGGTTTCTCAAAACACTTTCCAATCTGTCATTGGTCAGCAAACAGATTGCTCCGCCCTAATTTACCACTATTGGTTGAGTTAATATTGCTATGTTGGCCCAGTCTGGATACTCAAACAAATGGAACAATGTTTAAAAAAATGCCACACCACAACTATAACAATAACGACACAGAGTAACAATATTACTGGAATTACATTTAGAACGATTTTTTTTTCCAGAAGATGAGGGATAAAAACACTGACAGACAATCAGAATTTTAGACACCTTAAAGACATACTGATCTAAACGTGGACTTTAAGCTATGCAAATAAACCTCATGCCAGAGAGGGGCCATACCATGGCCACCTCCGACAGCATCAGCCAATCAAAGTAATGGATCTTAAAGGCGGCAACTTGCAAATCCCTCCTTCTCAGGAAAGATTAAAAGGTTCTCTCAGAGACAAAGAAGTGCGCTAAGCTGTCGTTGCTACTACTGTAAGAGCTAAGCTGCTAAGCTAAGTTGTAGGAGAAACAATGAAGTCCTGCAAGAAGCAAATTTGGGGAGTTTGGAAACAGCAACAATGACCACAAGCTTAGTGCCCCCCATCTTCTCCAACAACTTCTGAATCATCTCTTCAGCGATCCTTCTTCTGCGTGTTCCAGACTGTCCGCATCTTCTGTTCAGACTTCAGAACCTTCACCTTCAGCGTTCCTCTGTTTGCGCGTTCCAGACCAAGGATCTTCTCGGTGCTCAGGAGTTCATCGTTCACCAGAGCTTTGTGTTCAAGACTGTGAAACAGATCCAACTCCTTTCTTCCCACTGCAGCGTGGTCCAGGTCATCAAGTGGAAGACATCGTCTCTCAGACTCAGCACATGACCAGGCGGAACGTAAATATCACTCTTTCCAAACCTCTTTCCAGAGACCATTGGCATTAGTGTGTATTGTCAGTATATGATTATCTAATTTGCATTAGATGTTATATAGCTGATGTCAGTTAATAACAAATAATCTATCAGTTTATTTGTTGAATTCAGAATAAGGTTTACCTTATTACCTCCAAAGGAATTGCAGTTTATCTTTCCATAAGATAATGTGTAACATCCATAGTAACATCTAACCATTTAGTAGTTCTTAGTTACGTTTGTCTATCTTTTTGTTAATAAACCCCTTTATTACACTTATGTCTTCCTTGTGTTGATAATACACTAAGAGTCTCTACAAGTTAATGAGATCTCTAAAATCCTTCAGATTGTTCAGACTACAACTTCCTCCAATTTATGTAATTCTTATCTATTTAATGATCTTCTATGATTTTACCTCCAAAGGAATTGCAGTTTA
Organism: Sinocyclocheilus rhinocerous; assembly: GCF_001515625.1. Classification (NCBI taxonomy): domain Eukaryota; kingdom Metazoa; phylum Chordata; class Actinopteri; order Cypriniformes; family Cyprinidae; genus Sinocyclocheilus; species Sinocyclocheilus rhinocerous. The sequence continues at coordinate 731,267 of NW_015640043.1, forward strand.
TCTTTCCATAAGATAACGTGTAACGTCCATAGTAACATCTAACCATTTAGTAGTTCTTAGTTACGTTTGTCTATCTTTTTGTTAATAAAACCCCTTTATTACACTTATGTCTTCCTTGTGTTGATAATACACTAAGAGTCTCTACAAGTTAATGAGATCTCTAAAATCCTTCAGATTGTTCAGACTACAACTTCCTCCAATTTATGTAATTCTTATCTATTTAATGATCTTCTATGATTGTTCTTTATTGTCAAGATGAAATTCCTTGGCTTGTTCCCCATAAAACAGCGTGACCAAAACGAAATATTAATATTAATATTTAAGCCCAAAGCCATTACATTGGTGGTGCTAGTTAGATCTAAAACCACTGCATTTAGTGGTGCCCCGTGCGAGGTTATCTTACATTGAAATCACATTTTCTGTGCAGGTGATGAGTCAACTAAGTATAGTTCATCTGAGGTAAATAAACAAACACTGCATTATTGTCGCCATGTCGTTCACCTCTGAATCTGCTACACTCCAGGCTTCCTGCCACTCAGAAAATTTTCAGACAGGCCATGACACCAGAATCAGAGTACTCTGAATAGGTCGGTGGCAAGGAAGCTCATTTAAAGCTCCCGGTGTCAAGTCCGCCCGAGGCATTAAGAGTTTGCAGTTGCATTAGTCACATCGTTGTATGCGGCAGAGGTACCACAATCGCAATCTCAAACAATTTATCAGCGCCTGCGGCATCTTGTCTATTGTCAGCAGGCATGTCACTTGCTCGATAAAATAATCAAACAACACGATCCATACCTCATATCAGTCAATAGTGGAGCAGCTAATAAAATAGGGTTTAAGATGTCAGTGTTTCTTTAAGCCTGTGTTTGAGTTCAAAATAAGAGCTGTGCAGTAACTAAATGACAGATTTTGTGTTTCATGCTGGATCATAGTAATTAAAAAGGAAAATGGTTGTGCTTCATTTAATGGCAGGGGCTGAGAAGCATTCTGGATGATTAATATTACAATTTTTGATCATTTTCACATCAAGCTTAAAAGGCAACATAAATTAGCAGTTTGTGCCAGCTGTGAGCTCAGTGCTGACTGTGAGTTCAGCAGCTGCAGTGTGCATAAACTGCAAAAAGTGTTTCAATTCAGAGGAAAGACAGACATGCACGTCTTGCTGAAGATGGAGGCAAAATTGTGTTATCGTACAAAAACATGGCTAAAGCTCAAGTTTCTGTGTTCCACAGACAAAAGCAGTTATCAGGTTAAACTTTGGCCTGCAGTACTTTTTGTACGATTTCATATGATTTTTCGAATGTTTGAATTTGGTGCTCTAAATTTCTGAAAACTTGAAGATGGATTTTTTTTTTAATTCTCAATCTTTAAATCTAAAGTTAAAAATGTAAAGTTTATTTAATCTAACATATAAAAATATAAATGAATTAAAATACACCACAAAACAATTCCGTTTTGTTTAATGTCAAATCTCTTTCATTTAAATGTACAAAATTTGAAACTATAAAATACACCACAAGAATGATTGTTAAAACGACGTGTCTAAAATTCAATTCTAAACAAAATTCTAAGTCATATATCACTAAAGGTGAGGTCACATTTTACCATTTACCATGATTTTGCAGGCAAAATCCAATCATTTCAATAGGAATCCAGGCAATCATGAGTTTTGTGAGGGTGAATAAATTTTACACACAGATTTTCGCCTTGGGTTCAAGGGTTTGGGGCTTGGTTTATTTTTTTGCCTGTGAGGTTTGGTCAAAATTTCGCTAATGTGACCACAGCTTAATTCATTTTTGGCATTTTTCTAGCTCCATATTCTCTCAGAGTTCATTTTGTTTAGTTGGTGCACAATATCACAATATCCAATATCAAACGACTAAACTATCATTATTGTTATTAGAAATCTATAATATAACTAATATGGTACCAATATATTGTGCATCCCTAAAGAAAATGCGGTATTTTTTGTTTTGCATAATAAAACCTCTTAAAACAAAGTTTCATTAAGTTCTGCTTTCAGTCTGACAAATCTGCTAAAGATGGAACTTTTTAATGGGCAAAAGTTTGCCTTCATATCACAAATAACGCAGCTAAAAGACATTAGCAGCCTTTAAAATATTAATACAATCAGTGCCAAGTGCATTTTGAAAATAAATCCCACAGACATCACAGCCAAATTTTCTTTTCCACTGTTTATTTCATACAGCCTTTCAATATTTTGGCAGAAGTAAGCCTTGTTCTGCTATCACACGGCAGAACAACCTCACCTTTTTCCTCAGACACGAGCACAGCCAGCGTTGCACAAAAAGTGCGCTGAGCGTGGGAGCGAGGGCTTTTGTGTTTCACACGCAAACCGTTGCAGCCATTAGCGGTGCTGCGTGTGTAAGCTGACACAAATGTATATCACACTGTGTATGCGATGAAATGTTTGAAACCGGAACAAAAGCTTCTGTGGGAAGAGATACACTAGCGTCTGTACAAAACACTGTATGTTATACCAAAGACTACAGTCACAGTCGAGATAATTAGCACAGAAAAAAGTTCTGTGCTAATGCGTATAAAAGTCAGTTAACAAGGTTAACAAGTTCATCCGCTCTTTCCTAATGTTGGGATCAGAAGGAAGGTGATGCAAAGATTGTGTTTTTCCACAACTTGGCACTGTACAATGTGTCTTGTTGTTTTTGGAGCATCTTTGTCGTTTTGATTTCTTTGTAGACATGTGTTTGCCTCTCTCGTTATTTACACTAAATGCGCGAATCGGTGGGCGGGGCTAAACAGGCAGTGATGTAGAAGCAGGCGTTGATCTTCTTCTGCGGAGGCGGGGTTTAGCCACACTATTACGTCATAAAGTGGCACATTCCACAACCTGTCGTTTTGGCAGATTAGCTTCAATATAAGCTGTTTTAGACTAACGAGGAAGCTTTGAGTTCTGAAACTTACAGGATGTTTTTATAGTACAATGACCTCTAATATGTCAAAAGGCCAAGGGAATTTTGATTTCTCAATTCATGACCCCTAATCAAGAATAAATACTATAAAACTACCTGTTAGCTATTGCATTGACTTGTTGTTGAGCCTTATTGTACAGTGTTACCAAATATTTTTATTTAAAAACATACTATTTTGCCCAATATTTGTGTGCTATACTGAAAATTTGATTATTATTTATTAAAGTATTGCATTTTTTTTCTCATATTACTTTTATGAATCAATTGTAGAGTGTCTCAAATCATTATACGTTTCATTTATGAAACTGCCTTAGAAAAAACAGGCTATGTAGGGTTTAATTCCCTATACCTATTATATAAAAGGCCAATATGAATTATGGAAATGAGTAGTAAAAGGTTAAAGATTCCTCTTTATTATAAATAACAGCCAGCATCTACACCAGCTCATTTTTAAATACCAAAATCACTGGAGCAGTAATTACAGTAAAACTCCATTTCAAACTCGTCCAGGTAGGAAGCTGCAAATTTAATCACCATATAGCTTGCAGTGTTGCCTGGGGGAGGCTGCTTCCGTCATTTGAAGAGAAACAGTGGCGGGTTTGTACTGTAGACAAAGACACATCTCTGCCCGCTCGCGTCTAAGATCAACCTTTCCACAGTTAATTGCTGTAGAAAGACACGTTTGGACCGGAGGAGAAGGGCTTCCGTGCTATAAATGAATCTCTGCTGCATCACACTGCATTATGAAGAGGATGCTGACAGCATTCATTTGTAACAAGCCTGAAAATGCCACAGCGATCAGTTCAAAGAAATCTGAAATTTCTTCTTCGAGGATCTCTGCATCTTAATTTTAACTTCTGTCTCGATATTTAATATTACATAGTAAAATGTTGGTGGGTAAAACAGTATTTTGTACTGTTAATTTCAGCAACAAATGACTGAGAATGTCAATGAACTCTATACTTACATAATCAAGAGTGAATGTTGTTTATCAGTTACAATTAACCCTTCGCTGGGAGTTTGATTGACGGGTGATCTGACCAATCATTACGGCAAATCTGCCATTTTGTCCGACAAACAAACCAGACAGGAGAGTAGATTAACACTGGTGGTCGTGAACTTGAAAAATGGTGTGTAAAGACATCTATCTGCGGTTGAAACAAGATAACTTCTGTTGTTCATTCATGTTTATTTTGTGCTATAACTAGTAAAGAGGAAGAGATGATCTCATGATGAATTCATGTGCCGCTTGAAGTTTTTGAACTTCAGAACTTGAACGTTTTTTTGCATAAAGCTTTATTTTTAAATCCAGATTCAAGTCTCACTTGTTTAAGATTGCATACCTCACCTAAATTTTATTTGTACAGTCCCAACTTACTCTGTTTTAGTCTTTTGTATATGGTATTTCTTGTTTGTTTTCTATTGTCTTGTTCGTAAATTTATTGTGCGGTGTCCTAGAGTGTTGAGAAAGGCGCCTATAAATAAAATGTATTATTATTATTATTATTATTATTATTATAAAACAAACTTTTTAATGTACCTTCAAAGTGAAATAGTAACATGTTTGGTTATCAGTATTCATATAAACCGTAAAAAATGTTTTGTCAAATTTGTCAATAAAATTTAAGTATTATTATAATATTATTGTATTATTGAAGGACTATTTTTATACTTCAAAATGTCACATTTATTTCAGTCTGCTACTGACTGTTTTTTTGTAATCATTTGAGACATTTACTACCAATTTCTGAGTAAAAACTGTTTCAAAGTAAATAATAAATTTTTCAGTGTAGCGCACTTTCATTAGTATTAAGCAAATTTAGTATTTCGGTACTTTTAATTTCAATGAAAAATTCTTGAAATTTTCAAGTAACTGTCACTATGTACATAATGTAAAGTGTTGGTTAATATTCAAAATCCATAACACTTTACGATGAATTGTTCTTCAGGAATAGTATTTCTGTAATTTGAGCGACAACTGACTGAGATTAACTAACAGTCGCTACTTATATACTAAATAATAAAAGGTTGATTTATCAGTATTCATATAGTACAGTCATTCAAAGTGATAAATTAACTACCACCAATAGCATATTAAATAGTAAAATGTTAAATTAACTATCACCAATAATATATTAAATGGCAAAATGCTGGTCAGTATCAATTTTATGACACTTTATGATGAATTGTTCATCATGAGTAGTATTTCTGTAATTTTAGCAAGTAAATGCTTGACACTTTAAATAAATAAAAAAATGCTTGAAATTGAAATTTAACTATCACTATTAACATATTAAATAATAATATGCTGGTCAATATCAAAATTCATAACACTTTATGATGAATTGTTCTTCAAGAGTAGTATTTCTGTAATTTTAGTAACTGTAATTTTAGAGATTTAGCATCTCTACTTACATACTAAACTGTTAATTAATATTCATATAGCACATTATTTTGAATTGCTATTCAAAATGTAAAATAACTGCCTCACCCGGCATACTGAATAGCAAAATGTGGATTAGTATATTATGTTTAATATTTATAGCACATTACATTAATGCATATATTCAACACAGAGAATAATTCATTAATGGTTGTGTCATTCTGCTATTACTGTACATGCATCCTCTAGCGAACAAGTACGACTGAATCATAAGCTTCCAGATGCCAAACATTAAGATTGAGGATCAGAACAGCCTTAAGAATCAGCTCATTTTTTCATTCACTGTGTCTGGCGTTCTCCTTTCAGAGCCATGCACGGCTTTCTTTACATTAGGGAAAAATAAGAGGACACAGTTCGTTCCCATTACATGTCCCAAAGGACACGAGTGGGTGCGGAGACAATTTTCACCCAGGATAGGGTGTTTGCATAGCATTAGAATGACAGATAATGCTTTCATGTGGTTAATGCACAGCGATCTGCTCTTGACTGGTGTTAATGTCTTTTTCTGAAGGCTTTGAGAGTTTGAATATTTAACTAGTGCATTTATAATATAATCCACAGTTACAATTCAAACACGGATGCCACGGACACATTTTTAAATATCCTACGTTATACCAACCCAGCGGTTTAAATAGATGCATTAAATATTGATGTTTTAAAGGCGCGTTCGCTCTCGCCTACTGCTCGAACATTTGCATTCAAATTAGATTACCTAACTTGAAGAAAAAAAAATGGGGAAATTTTTAGCTGTAGATAGTGATTTGAAAGAGGCTCTGCTGCTGAACCTATTGCTAGAGTGTTTATATGACAGTACAGAAACAGAAACATCAAGAAACGTGTTGAAAAAGAATCAGTTTCTACAAGGTCTGGAGTGGCTGCCTTGAGCAGAATTGAAAATATTTCTCTACACACTGAAAAGATATATATTTATATATTATAAGATATATATATTATAATTGCTTTGGGTTGATGAGCTAAAAATGAAAAGGTTACATTCTCTATGGAAATATACAGTGGGAAATCTTTTATGCAACAATCAAAAATGTAATTCTAACCAAGGCAAGGGTAATTCACCTATAATCAAGCCATTTTTTATTTCAAAGGAACTATCAAAAGAGGCAGTGAAACAAATATATCATGTTTTGAGGGCTGTCAATCAATCCAGTTTTTTATTAAATTAATTACATAATGTGCTGATTAATTAATCAATCACAATTATATAATATATGGATACAAAATATTTTACGTATACTGATAAAATCCCCCAAAATAGTTGACTTGTCTTTCAAAAAGATAATCAATAAACATTATTTTCTAATTGTAATTATGCTTATATTTTTTGTGTCTACTATGATATCTTACCTTCATCGCACAATCTATAAACATTAAAAAGAGACTTTTAACTAACTTTTACATTTTAAGTAGGTCATTTTAGTAGATAGCAACACTAGAAAAGAAAGGTTGATGCATTTAATACACTTGCAAAAAATATTTTGTAAGCTGTCCAACCGATTGAACTGAAGCAGAGACCATCCGGCCATAAATGTAGCATTGCATTTGTGCATTTGCTACATTAATGCAACCTGTGCACCATTTGTCCTTGAGGTCCAGGTGTGGTGTAGCACATCTAGATGATGACCAAAAGCATCTGTGACTCTGTGCCCACCTTTACCTCAGCAAAATATTTGTTATACAATTAAGGCCCTATGATTTCTACAATGCGGAAAATGCAGACAGAATCATGGAATCCAGTCATTAAAAATGGTATTTAATAATGCAGAATGTCACAGAATTAGGCAAAATTTGGATGAATAAATAAAAAGTAGGTCAAATCGCAATATAGACTAGTGTTTGTGAATATTAAAGGGATAGTTCACCCAAAAATGAAAATTAGCCCATGAATTACTCACCCTCAAGGCATCCTAGGTGTATATAACTTTCTTCTTTCAGACGAATCCAGTTACATTAAAAATTGTCTTTGATCTTCCAAGCTGTTTAAAAACGCATCGATTCACTACAGGAGGTCTTTGTTCACCCCCCACCCCCGGAGCCGCGTGAGGCACTTTATATTATGGATGGATGCACTTTATTTCACTTCTTTTGGACTGATGAACTGCAACACCCGCTGACTGCCATTAAACAGCGTGGAAGATCAAAGTCAATTTTTAATATAACTCCGACTGGATTCATCTGAAAGAAGGAAGTCATATACACCTAGGATGGCTTGAGGGTGAGTAAATAATGGGCTAATTTTCATCCCTTTAAAGCACAAAAATACTGCTATTGAAATATGAAGTCTGCATGTTCTGCATATCTCAAGAGTGACGCCGGAGTTTCTTCTACTACACTCTTAGAAATAAAGGTTCCAAAAGTGTGTTTTCACAGCAATGCCATTGAAGAACAATTTTTGGTTCCTCAAAAACCTTTCTGTGAACAGTTCCTAAAAGAACCATTTTTTTCTACAGTAGTGTGAAGAACATTTTAATAAAATAAAGAAAAATTTTCCACTATAAAGAACCTTTTGTGAATCGCATAGTTAGCAAAAGGTTAGTTTCTGTTCTTTCAAACACTCAACTGACGTACTAGAGAGAGTTTAGAGCAATAACATTGTGGTAATCTCATAAATTGTCATGTTTTGTCGCTATGCTAAGCTAACATACTACCTAACCCTAAAGCATCTGTTGCCTCCAGTGATTTTGCTTTATAGGACTAATTTTGAAAAGTGTGAATAGAAAGTGGTTATTAAAAGTGTTTTTATGCTTCTTTATGATGGTATTCAACTTAATTGAACATTTAAATGTAAAGCCTCTCATGCGAGTCCAGTCTTGTCAGTTAAATATTTTCTTTTGCTCAAAAAATCTGTAATTTGTTGGTTAAAAAGCTACATCTTATGAACACGTTTCTATGAACAGGAAGGCTTTGGATACACTGCAGAATAAGCCAGAGTGTAAGTTGAGGACCATATACAAGGAGTGATTGGTATAATTCTCGTATTCAGGCAAGACTTGCCACAGCAATATATTATTGCTCTTTTGTTGGTTTGGATTGCTTCTATTGTCCTCATTTGTAAGTTGCTCATATAGCTTATGTGGTTATATTAATCAAAAATAAATTAGCGACGTTTACATAATCATATGGAGTAAAATAGATTCATAAAACTAAGTAAATGGAAATCTTGAGCAAAAAATATATAATAAAATATACTTATTTACTATAAAATAGTAAGATTTACTTAATATTTTGATAAATGCAAGGCATTATTACAAAATAATAAACTTTACTTAATTACTTTAAATAAACAAAAATTCTAAATGAATTATAATTAAGTAATATGTACTTAATTAGAGTGCAATTAGATTTAATTTCTTCATGAATGTTAATTTCAGTAGTAAGTAGATTTGATTTGTTTGTTTATTTATATACTGATTTCATTGAGCCCTACACAATGGCGCTTTTGTCTCACACCGTTTGGTTTCGTTTCAATAAAAGTGTCCCCGAGGGATCTTGCCGTCTCTTCACTCCCTGCCGTGACATAAAAGATACTATTTTTGAAACTTAAACCCCTTATAGATGCTTTGAACAGTAAAACTTAAACACTCTGGTGTGTGGCACAGACGCTATCAGTGGGTTTCGGGCACCTTAAGTGGCGCTTCTGCATTTGTCTTTATCGGTTGAGCTCATAAAGTGTTTTTGAAGTGTAATTGTCTTTGTGTGACAGGTTGTAATCCTCAGATGGCGCTCTGCTTTTGGGGCAAAGGAAATAGTCCGTGAAGCACATTGCGTTTTCCCTCATGCCACAGCACTGCGGCTGTCAGCCATTAATGAAACCACACAAAGACTTGTCACCTTGATTAAAACTGTCATCTAAGAACAATGGTGCATACCGGAGCCTTATATGCCGCTGGAGGGGGTTTGTGGAGCTGAATGGAGGCACATTTCATACAGGCAAGGAACATTAGCTCTAGATGCCAGTCACCTGAGGCTGCATTTTGTGTGTCGCCTGACAGAAATGCCTCTCTTGTTTGTCGGCCCTCAACCTGACGATGAAATTTGTGCACGTCTTTCAAGTTCTCTAATTATACATTCAGGTAATACATAAACATGAAGGATTGATCGTTAACATGGGTGTAAACATGAAACGATGTTTCCTTCAGAGGCCTATTCAAATCTGTATTGAACAATCAATCATTGTATATTGCTACATATAATTTTACGGGGTTCAGAGCTTTTTTCCATGCTGCTACACAGTTGCTTTTTGCTTAGGGTTTCATGGGTGGTTGCTTACCAGTCTTGTTATTATTAAAATAAACCTAAACTATTAGAAATAGTTTTCGGAAAATTGATTTTAAAATCGGAAATTGATTTTAAAAAATTAAAATATAAAAATAATAATAAACTTGAACTTAAAAGAGACACAAACTAATAAAACTGACAAAAGCATGAACAACAAACAAATAAAAGCTAATTAAAAATGTTAATATATAAATAATAGTACATAAATAATACTAAAGTAACTGTTGCTAACTTTTGGGTTAATTACAAATAAAAGTGTTCATGATAAAACTTTTTTTTTTTTAATCATTTAAAAAATCTAGTTTAAATCACACATCAAGTTGTTAAAAATATACTCTTTGTATTCATGTTTATTGTGGTTTTATATTATTTTTTATACTATTTTCAAGAAAAGATTCATTTTAATACTATTTTTTTTTATTTTGAATGCATGTGGATGAACACATTTTATCATTATTTTCAAAAGAGCATTTAAATTAATTTTTCAAGGTAAAATATATTTTTACAAATATCAACAATTGTTAATTCATAAATGTCAATACATTTTAAGGAGTCGCACTACATGACATATTACAAACTGAAGTAACCTTATTTTCCTAAAAAATATATAACAATGTTTTTAAATGTAGAGATTAAAATCATGTTCATTGTACAAGATGTGACCTTTTTAGCAAATAAAACTAAATAAAATAAATAGTATATATAAATAATATAAAATGCATTTAATATAATGCATTGCAAATAAATACAAAAAATTATAAATTCTATATAAACAAATAAGAAATAATATAATTTGCATCTAAAGTTTACTATTGTATTCTAATATTTGGGTCAAATAAAAGAACTGAAATAATATATAATATTATAAAAGTATTTAAATGCTTTAAAAAATTTTTTTTTTACACAATTATCATGAATTGTTAATTCATAAATATCATTAAATTTGTAGGGGGTCACCACACATGCCATGTTACACTATGGTAACCTTATTTCTTAAAAAAAATAAAAAATAATAATAATAATAAAAAAATAATAATTTAAGAATTAAAAAAAAAACATGCTCATCATACAAGGTGTGTATTCATTGTATGTATGAATGTTTAAATAAATTAATTAAAAAGACAGGACAGAAAACAGAGAGCAGACACCACTAATAACACACCCCTGTGACCTGTGTAGTAGTATTTAGTGCAGTACAAGTTTTGCAATACATTATACCGACTTAAAATAAGGTCATCCATTGTGCACCAACCCCTTTGCCAGAATCAATTAGATGTGAAAACATCTAAAGGGCTGCACAATTGAACAAACAACAAATATTAAGTATAAAAGTTAAAGCGTTATTTTATTAAGTTAAAGCATCTGCTAAATGTCTAAATGTAAATGTATGTAGCATGCTGCTATTAAACTGATATCCAGCATGCCATTATGCTGTGCTGTTCTCAGTGTTTGTTTTATTGTAACTCATTTTTAAATCTTGCTTCAGTTCAACTAAAAACTGGAAGCAGCGACCATTTACCACACGGAAACGATTCCCACCTATCATAGCGAACAAACCGTGACTGTTAAAACAGCTTAAGATGATCATCAGTCATACCTGCAATTATTCGCAAGGGAGTGATATATTACACAGAAAGAACGCTATCAAACATAGATTAAGAATGGAAAAATTGTTGATGACAAATGGTACTAAGCATTTCAAGGACTAAAATGTATCAATCTTACAGTATTTCAACTGCGATATAATTTTTCAATATGTTTAGTGACAAATAAAGGACAATCCTAAAACACATACATGAAATTTTGTTTAATGTAACAGAAATGCAACCAATTTTTAGTAAAAGCACAAATAATATATTATAATATATATATTTATTTTTTACACATTTTAAACCTTTACACTAGATTATAAGAGTGGTAAAATTTAGCTTAAAATGTAAGCAATAAAATGACTTGCTTTCGGGATGAATAAGAACAGCAAAGCCAGAGCCCAATTACCCAGAGTCAGAGCCTGACCGCACTGATGCTCTCGTGTCTGAATGAGGGCAAATACTCACAGCCATGTTCCAACATCCAGTGGAAAATCGAGCCAGAGCTCTGTAAGCTCTAATAGCAGCAAACAGAGGACCAATTTCCTATTCCTGCAGCTCAATTAGCAGAGTTTGGCAATGGCAATGGCAAAATCATGGGCTTGGATACTGATAAAATGTGATAAAAGCATCTGCCAAGTGTATAAATGTAATTCCCATGGCTCCGAAATTAAATGTTCAACAAGCTCATAGGGGTGTAGTGTTCGGGTATCCACATATTGTTTTCCATAAATTTCCACCAGTCTGGTTTAAACCAACAACACAACACAATTAAATTAAATATATTAGGGGTGTAATGATAGTCAGTCGTAAGCAATCAATCCAGTAGGGGGTGCACGCGGTAATGCAACGCTAACCGTCACAACAGGAAAAAGCAGAAGAAGAGACGATCTACACACCAACCTAAAACAAGAACGCTCGAGTTCAGATGGTGTGCAAGGGCTCGGAGAACCGTCTGCTTGTTTTAAATCAGCAGCGTGGGAAAGTTTCGGATTCTAGAGGTGCTCTGGTCAACCGGCTATAAGTCAGAACTGGTTTTTAGTTTCATTTTGGCTGATCTCTATTCCAAAATTGCACACAAACTGCATTGCAATCATTTCCCAAAATGTAATTTGTGCAGAATTTTTATGAAGTCTGTAAAGAGGAGAAAATACTGTACCAGGCAGATCAAGCTTACTGTTCGCGATGCTTGAAATGTTAGGAAGACAAATACATGGGGGTTTATATGAATGTATCTGACCCCAAAACCGAAGTACGCACCGAACCTTCTGTGCACCATTATACCCCTAATATACACTGTATATATATTGTAACACAACATGCATTGAGGTTACATATCATTTCCACAATCTAATTGTCTAATTTTTCCCTTCAGATTTTGCTAAGAATAAATGCTAAGGCTTGAGCGGAACAGAAGTGTGTCAGGCACATTTTCATATCAGACAGACTCACTTAATTCACCAATGAACCTTTGTACACCAGTCCTGTACACCAATCCAGGTAACAGAAAGCTATTTGTGCCAACAGAAACATATCTACTCAGATTGGGAATGTATTGAATACTCTTATACCTCCTCAAGCCCCTAAATATTTCATAGGACATCTGGAAATGCTTAGTTAATTATGAAAGAACAGGTTTATTTGCATGTTTAGATCAGAGTGATCGCGTGATAGGTGCTGCTTGTCAGGTTGACGGCATTGTACTTTTCCACGTGCAAAAGAGCCCAGGAACACACACAACCTTTTACCTCTTATGAAAGTGCTAATGATAAATGATCATTTGGGATGCATGAGAGATGACAGGAACGCAGTATTCATGCAAGGTCTCAGCAAAGGCCTTTATTACAGTGAGACAAGCTGAATATAGTGCAAGATTTCATGGCAGCGAGAGATGAAGCTGTAAGCTGAGGCACTTGTTTGTTTCCAGAGCCGAGTGATAATGTATCTATTGTTGGATTTTGTGGAAACGGTATTAAATATTACATGGTTTCATCCAGCACAATCTCATATGCTTGTGTACACAGTCAAACTGACACAAACCCACCAGTAGAAGGAGAGAGAGGAAGACAGGCTGTCAAATCTCCACCGCAGGATGTGTATTACCATTCATTTCCTTTCTAAAGTAATATTGAAACTTTTCCTCTCAATAATTAACGTCAGGCACAAAGGAAAATAGAAGGTTTGTAAATTCTAAATGACTTTTTGACAGGAAGAGAACGTGAGAATACATATCTGCCCTTCAGTGGAAATGAATAAAAGTGATATCCATTCTTTGAAATGTTGATATCAGGTCACTATAGGGAAGGGAATTGTACGTTATTTAACAGATCTGATTGCTCTTAATGATTCCAGTCCTTAATGGTTTCAATACCGATTCTTTTAGTACTTCTGAGGAAGAAATATTTGGAGTAAATCCATTGGGCAAATGATGAGATGAGATCATTCAGATGACTGACTTTCTTCTGTAGAAGACAAAAGATGATATTTCAAAGAATCTTGGTAACCTTGGGGACATTGACTTCCATTGTATGGATAATAAAAAATCAAGTTAACAACACTGGTCTCATTGTGTGGTTTTAATTCACTTAAAAGAACAAGCTAAGAAAAAGAGTCATTTGTTTAGGAATCAGCTTAACTGCAGTGTATACACTGTATAGTTTTGATTCAAGACCCAGCTCATATGAATTATTCATTCAGGAATGACAACTGTTTTTTATTTCCTAAAAAGAATTGACTCATACGATTTCGGGAATATTACTTCAGATATGAAGACAAGCACTTTGTTGGAATGAATACATTTTCAAATAACTGTTTTCTATCTTAGTATATTTTAAAATGTAATTTATTCCTGTGATACAAAGCTGAATTTCCAGCATCATTACTCCAGTCTTCAGTGTCACATGATCCTTCAGAAATCATTCTAATATGCTGATTTTGCTGCTCAAGAAACATTTCTTATTATCAATGCTGAAAGCATTTGTGCTGCTTAATATTTCTGTGGAAATCGCAATACATTCTTTTTCTGAATGTTTGATAAATAGAAAGTTCAAAAGAACAGCATTTATCTGAAATAAAAATATGTTTGTAACATTATAAATGTCTTTACTGTCACTTTTGATCAATTTAAAGCATCCTTACTGGACAAAAGTATTACTTTCTTATAAATAAAAGAATCTTACAGGCCCCAAACTTTTGAATGGCACTATACCTTACTTTGATATGCATCTTTAAGATCTTATATGATGGACTGGGTTGCCAATTTTCACCAAGATCCCTTAAAGACACTTCTCTGTCAGGAAACCACCTGCTGTGAGTCAAGAGCACTGCACACCTTTGACACAACTTGGTTCATTTAACTCACTAGCCTTTCAATCCGTTTTTTCACTTAGCATCTCCTCTTTTCTTATGCCCAGAGCCGGGCATAAACACAAACAAACCGGGATAAAACAAAATGGAAATCCGCCCAGATTCCATGAGCACAATTAAGACTGTACGGCCATTGGGTCTTAAGTGGGATGCTTTCAGCATTAGGTTAATGCCTGTATTAAGCCCTGATCTGGAATCTAGGGGGTGTTATTTTACTTAAAGGGTCCTGCTGTTACACTCCCACAATTGAAGGACTGCAGATTGCCAAATGTCATGAGAGCTGCTCTGAGTTCAGCAGGACACCAATCTGGAAAGATCCACGGCTGAACGTGAGGATGAGAGGTGTCAGAGAAATCTCAGATGTTCTTAAGTGAAGCTTAACAGCTCTGATAGATGATTTGACGCTAACTGCTCCTCGAAAATGAACAAAGATTTCATGTTTGAGGGACATCGGAATGACGCTCTTATACACAATTTAATCACAAGGAAGTAAATACTTGATAACAGGGAACATAAATGAAATTACTAAGCATTCCTTGCCTTCAAAGCTCAGCGTTCAAAAAGCCCTTTGAATTCACTTAAATCGAACAACAGATGCGTTTTTAAGTCTCCCGTATTAAAGACACACAAATCAAACTGTGAAAATTAGCTGCTCATTTTCGAGTTCATCTTTAAGAGAACGCTGACAACCTTTTATGACGCTGGTAATGGAGATGATAAAGCCCAGTTAAATAAACCTTGTAAACTTAAAAGCTGCCCATTGAAGCTAAAAGAAACGAACAGGCTAATGCAAATTCATCTTCTATGTAAGTAGCCAGCTAGGCAAACTGCAGACACACAGGACTGAGTAAACAGGATGTTAACAAACTTATAAAATTACAAGTTTGATACTAGCCAACAGATCCTGATCACTTTGTTTTGTTTTGTTCTTGTAGAACTAAAGTGAAGAGGGCTAAACTTTACTATTTTCATGGAACACGCAAAGCTTCTATCCAACAACTATAACATTTAAGGCTATTTAAGGCATTTATGCATACTTTTTAGTCAGGTTTTAACCATGTTACCATAGTTAGCCCTCACTATTTCTGAGCTTTTTAACTGGTTTTGCTTTAGAATCAAACGTCAAGTGGCAAACCAAGACTCTACAAGAGTTATTTTGGATGCACAATATAGTTTTTTTTATTTATCTTATATATATATATATATATATATATATACATATATACATACAATTTATCTTACATTTGTTTCATCAATATTAAGTGCATTATGTTGATGCTTTTATTTCCATAGATGACCTTTCAGACTTATGCTTGGCATGTGGGGACAAATATCCATCCACACAAGATACACAGGACTCTTGGGTCTGTCAATCAGCAATTGCTCTTTGAATGTTCTTTGAATTTTGCTTTACATGCAAACATGCTATAATGTTATTGTTTTGTTCAGATTCAATGTGAGTGCTGTAATGGGTGGTTTCACTGGGAATGTGTTAACCAACCCAATATAAAAGATGTTTTTGTTTGTCCTGGATGCCAAGGCCCTGTTTAATTTTGTAATAGGATTTCTACGCACCATTTGATTAGTAAGTCATCACTTAAATCTATAAAAACATCTCTTTAGCCAGACTTTACAAAATCCATCCTGTATCTACTATTTAATAGTACAAGATCAAATGCAAATAACACAAAATGTTATTTGCAGTTGCAGCTAATTATTCTCTGTCTGCCCTTCCACCTTACCTCAGGATGCCCATATAATCCCCAGCTCAAGTTGGATGCCAACCTCTCACAGAGACAATGGCGATATGACGCCCATCCTGAAGATGTGACTAACAGATGCATAAGTTCTGGTTGTGCTGTTCTGGACTCCATATATTTAATTATTTCCTGGTTTTGCGTTGTTCTTCATGTAAAACTGCTTTAAAACCATGCAACATTGTAAAGTGCTATATAATTACATTTGAATAGAATGAATTTCTTGTAATGTCTATGCATTCTGACAACGGCTACAATGTGTAATGCATTGCTGCATGTATTTATGCATGAATAAAATTGGAAAAGTTAACTCTTCGTGTGTGTGTGT
>NW_015640043.1:749705-783154 GCF_001515625.1 Sinocyclocheilus rhinocerous
TTATTTTTATTTTTATAATTATACCAATTATCACCAATTAATGTCCTTAAAAATTTCCCTTGCTAAACATCTTCCTGTGGTCTTCACTGCATTCTTCACACAATATAACATAGTGAAAGCAGACCAGCGGGGGTGGAGGGATGTATGGCAATCAAATTCAGATTCAGACTCCAGCAAATGTGCTAAGTGTAAAAACAACATGAGATTGAATCAACAAATGGAACACAGAATGCCCTGCTTTTCTGTTATGTTTTCCCCACACCGCAGTTGCCGTTTTATTTTTATCGTCGTAACAACCTTGGATGCTACATTAAAGACATCATCAAACCAAAAGTAACATTGCAAATCCTTTGTGAATCAAATATCTTCTGAATAAAAAAAGGATTGGTTACAGAGAGTGGGAGAATATTGAGAGGGTGTCTTGGGTGAAGATGTATTTGCCTGTTAATATGCCCCAGATTTGCCATCGCTTGTCGCATTCCTTTTGAACAGCATCCAAGCAGGCATGCGAATGTGATCAATTAGGGCAGAGCCATACTTTAGATCATGTGTCTGTAGACACATTTATTCCACTGGCTGGCAAACAACACTTACAAACATAAAATATTCAACACAATCAGCACGCATTCCTCCTATGTCAGGGTATCACAATGTGAGAAATGGTTTCATAGAGGTCATGACAAAAAAAGAGGTCTATTTAAATTTCTTCTAACTCCAGGACCAGTTTTGCATGTGGTATTTCAGCCCAAAAAACCCTTGTCTTATTCAATAACCACCTGCAACTCAGTTACTAAATGCACTCAAATAAAGCTGTGCCATATTAAAGCGAAACTTTTTGAAGCAACCACACCTCCTTTTTATGTAAATTACCTCATTATGCTTTTTTTGAGATCCAGGGGGCGTGGTTGGATCCAGATCCAACTCCTCCCACCTTACATATACCTAAACCTACCCGTCTCCACCCCCTGATCCCTAAACCCACCCATCTCCACCCCTAAACCTACCCATCTCCACCCCTAAACCTACCCGTCTCAACCTCTTGATCCCTAAACCCAGGGCTCCAAACAAAAAAATAGAGTAAGGATAAGAACAAATTTTAGGCGGCAAATAATTTTTTTAGGTGTCACAGAATAAACGTGTTTTATTTATTTTATTATTACTTTTTAACATTTCAATCATATTTTCATGTGTTTATGTCTCATCTTTTCTTGAATTATTAGCATTTTAATCGATCTTTTAGATGACCTGGGAACTAAGGTTCACTTACAGTGGGAACTAAATGTAAATACCAACTAAATACCAACAGGCGCCATTGCAGTTTCCATTAAAACCAGTACATTCATTATAACCAGTAAAACCATTACAAATTATTTTTTTTTTCAACAGAGGATTGAAATAAATGTATTATTGTATGAACTAAAATACTTGAAATCTACATAAAAAGAGAAGAATGCAAAATGTATATATATGACAATGATCAGGGCTGGACTGGGACAAAAAATCGGCCCTGGCATTTTTTGGTCCAGGCGGCCCACCACCACTTCGATATATATATATATATATCGATTTTACTATAGTGCTATAGGCTACATGCTGTGTATAGTGAGAGAGGCGGGCAAAGGTAACCTGATGTAACTGTTTTTTTCTTTTTAGCTTCTCCCAACAGCCTTTATCTTCACGTCTTTTGCTTGCCATCACGAGCCCACTCTCCTTCGCGTCAGTTTCGGTTTCTTATAAGCAAAAATAGATTGCATTAGCGCCCCCTTTTGTCGGCTGTCAACGTCACTTAATCTGACACTTTTTCTTTGATGATGAATCAGCCAGGCCGACGGCCGTTCTGGACTTCTCCAGAACGTCCAGATGGCCAATCCGCCCCTGGATCCAACCACGCCCCCTGGATCTTGTGTTCTGCAGTGAGGGGCTACTGCTTTTTTTGCACTTTTTTTTAATAAAAGTCAGGCAGGCGCAATTAACGTTGCATTATTACCACATATAGAAAGCATGTATTAAAATTTAATTTAAGCTATGTGTATTTGCTGAAAATTTAATTTAAGCCGATTCCGATTTATAGATTGCAGAGATGCTCACTAATGTACACCAATAGTATTCTAAAAAAATAATATTAATAATAAAATTAAAAATATATATATTAGGAATATATATATATATATATATATATATATATGGCATGACCATGAAATGACCATACTATTGTATCCAAATTTATTTAGAAAAGGTGGTATATTTTAAATGTTTATCTATTATATTATATTTTAATATATTATATTATACTTTATTATATGTTTTATTTGGCAACTTTTTATTATGAATTATGAATAAAGACCAGTATCACTGCCTTAATTTAATTTAATAATTTAAAGTTTTTTTTATTTTTTATTTTATTCAATTTCTGGGAATGAAACCAGTAAGACATTCAACATTACAGTAAAAGTTTTACCATAATGTTTAATGTTTAATTCTAGGAATATCCTGTTGACTGACATATATAGTCATAATATACCATATTAGTAAAATCATAATATTGGAAACATTAATATATTACACACACAAAGTAGAATAATTAAACTGAAATGCATTATCCATTTCCTGTATGCGGTAAAAGAAGTATAGCTACAGTCGGTTAAATTTAATACTATAATGAGCATTTCACATATGAAGCACATATGAAACATTTCGTATCCACACTGTTAACCGATTGTATTGTTCAGAACACTGTGCATATCTACTGATCTCTTTTTATTGAAATGGATTATTAATTATAAAATCTCCTGAGGCAGGATAGTCCTTCAGTTAAGTCTATTATATCACACTGACTTCCTCTTTTCACCCTCATTAGGGAGCGAGTTCAGCACACTCACTTAAGAGGACATTACCGCATATATTACATACAAATGAATATTTGATCTCTTTTCAGAGCACTGATGTCTTAAACTAATCCGGAACAGAGAAATGTCAGTGTATTTCAGCCATATCAGCACTTTTCACCCTCATTAGAGGCAAATGCAAAATGTAACATGCTTTAAAGAACAGGTTCAGGGAAAGGTGTTGTTTCAAGGAAAAATATGAAACCCCTGTTCTTTCTGCTGAGGTAAACTGTACGAGTGCGGTTGGTAAGTGGAACAACACTCATTTTTATTGGATTTTCTCTCAAAATCAATAGAAAGAAAGTAGCATTCATCTGACATGCTATGTGCCTCTGGACAATCCAAGCTTAATGAGATCAAACAGGCCATTATTTGTCTTAAACTGGCTGTAAGCTAGCATAACAAAGCAATGCTGCTTATGATGACAAACGGAACAAGAAATGTTTACAGAAGTACAGTGTGATTTAGTTGATTACAATGTGCATGGCGTCCCTGAATGAATCAGGATGCGTTCCTGGATTCAACTGTCTTTTATTGGCCCTGGAACAACATTCCTACTCAAAAAGAAAATCAATCAATCAATTAAAGATTCATGATATATCAGTACCTTATTGGCCACTATTAGATATTTTTGGTCTATATAAATCTGTTCATGCTCATTTTCTTTTGTATCTAGATTACTTTTGCTATCATCTAACACTAACTTAAATTTAATATATAAAAACACTAATAATTTAATACCACTGTCCAAATGTAATCTTTAGCACATCTCAAAATGAACGTACATTTTTCATACTGAACATTATAATAGTTTGATGTCTGCAGCAGTTTAAACAACTGACCACTTTCTAGTGATTTTATTGACACAAAATTTTATTGGAATTTATTGACACAAAATTGTGGCCGAGAACTTCCACTTAAACAGTCAAATTGGTGTGTAAAGCGTCCAACCGTATTCATTTGGTTTTATGTGCCGTTAAATTAATAGTTTTTATTCATTTTTATTTCTGTTTTAGTTTTTTAGTACATAATTCTATCTATCTATCATCCATCTGTCTATCTCTCTATCATCCATCCGTCTATCTATCTATCTATCTATCTATCCATCTATCCATCTATCTATCTATCTATCTATCTATCTATCTGTCTATCTATCTATCTATCTATCCAAGTTAACAACAAGAGCCTTTTAATGATAGCTGCTGAATATTCAGCTTTACCAAAACAGGAATGAATTACATTTTAAAATGCATTACAACAGAAAACCACTCTTTTAAACTGTAATATTTTTTGCACAATATTACTGTTTGTACTGTATTTTTGAACTAATAAATGCAGTTTTAGTGAACCAAAGAGACTTTGAAACAACAACAACAAGACAAAAAATCAACAACAACAACAAGACAAAAAATCAACAACAACAACAAGACAAAAAATCTCACCAACGCCAAACTTTCGAACAGTGTGTATATATTTATGTATAAAATGAATATATACTGTCTATAAAGCCTTTCTTTTTGATAAATCAGACTCCATCAAACTGTACAGCATTGACAGAAGCTGAAGCGGGATGCAGGTTTAGAGTGAAGAGCATGGAGAAGAGGATTCAATTGCAACGGTCGGTCCCCAGTTAAACCTCTTGACTCTGATAGAAGAAGAGACGAGCGTTTATAGTGGGCTATTCCCCACAAGCCTCTAGAACATCTACTTTGCAAAAGATTTTAAGAGTGTGCAAAATCCTGTAATTGTTTATGTTAATGTCCTGAGTCTTTTGCAAAGTATTGACAGAATTGAATGCTGTTCATAACCACTGCAACATTTTAAAGCACTTTATTGCAGCAAGGCCAGCGTTCGGACATTTATGATAAGCTTTCATAAGTTGAATAAATAAAATATTTTTTCCTACCTCACCTACATGAAGAAGCAACTCACATAGTCCGTGTTTAGGACTGACAACTGTATTTACTGACAGGTGTGACTCTCTCCATCATCTGTGTTATTCATATAACAGCTTCCATATGGGATTTCAATCGCTACTTTATGAATAAATAATTAATGTCAAGCACCTTCTCTGTTCTTGCAATAGTTGTGAATACCACCTGTAAATATCATTTATTTACAATTTCTTTTGGTCACTCAAGTTACAATTACACACTTGATCTTTAAGCTTGACATTAGCATTTGATTTCACTGTTACATGGGCAAATATCACCAATTCTAGTATGAAAACCATGTACTGACATCAAAGATTTATTCAAAAATATAAATAAATAATATTTTTATAAAATAATAGTAATAATGTAAGATTTACTCCATAATTTGCAGGAAAAAAGTTATTTAATTTTTAATAATAATTTAGAACATTTTTATAATCTTTATTAATGACAAGGGAATGTTACACATATCAAAAATTCATAAACTACTACAAGTTAGTTAATTTGTAATTTTATTATATTATTTTTGTAATAGTTTTAAAATAATTGATATTAAATGCATTATTTATATTATCTATAATTATATACTATATTAATTTGTTATTTTGAATTAATTTAGCATTTTATTTTATTAAAAACTGAAAATGACATTATTTAGTTCTTTCTCTTTGAAAAGAAATTGAATGTGATAACTACAAATATTTCTACCATTAATTGTGATGTAATATTGTAATGACAGCCCTATTAAAACGACTTGTTTTTCTTTAAATAATTTATATAAAATTACAAACATACATATTTGTGTATATGTATTGTATATTAATTCGTTTTGAGATATTATTATAGCTTTTATTAATAGTTTGAATTAGTTTTTATTTTTTTAGAATTTAATTTAAATTATTGTTAAATTTTTAGTAATTTTGTTGTATTTTTCATCATTTTTTATTCATTTTTATTTCAGGTTCATTTTTTGGCATTTTAGAAAGAATTAAAATAAATGAAAATGTCACCTTGGCCTCCTAAATTCAACAAAAGTCAGCAAAGAATGCAAACTGGACTAAATACAGGTTTGTTTCAGCACATATGCTTAGCAGTTGGAGCCTCAACCGTATAGAGCACATGCTCATGAAATAAAAAACCTGTTGGCTCAACTTTATGTTTATTTTATTTCAAATATATATTAATATTCTATTTAAATATATTAATATTCTATTTAATATATATATATAGTACTTAAGTTGTCATTTATCTGATGTTTTAATCCAAAAGTAGTGGCCCATGTCACCTTGGCCTCCTAAATTCAACAAAAGTCAGCAAAGAATGCAAACTGGACTAAATACAGGTTTGTTTCAGCACATATGCTTAGCAGTTGGAGCCTCAACCGTATAGAGCACATGCTCATGAAATAAAAAACCTGTTGGCTCAACGTGAACCGATCCCTTTCCTCCTCTTCTCCCTCTGTCCTATAAATAGAAAGGCTAAAAATCCCATATTTTAAACAAAAGCTTGTGAGTCCTCTCAGTGCTGTCGCTAAGTGTGGCACTGCATCTGATAGACATGGGAGCAGGAGTCCCAGCGCTGCTCGCTCTTATCAGGTCTAGTTAATCCGTCACGCAGGCGTGGGAGGCGCCAATTTCAGTCCGGCTCCGCACGCATTATCAAACTATGAGAAACATCTTGCTTTTTCATCACACCAGGCACATTGTCAACTCACAAGCATATGGGAACACTTTGAGACAGGACGATTTTAATGAAAATATTTGGGAAGATGAGCGGGGTCCAAAAGAAAAAAAGAAAATGCTAAATGAAAAATAAAAACAATATGATTGACAGGGGAGGGGCACATACTTTTTATTTAATACAGTGGTTCTCAATTGGTTTTTATTCAGGACCCAAATGGCGACCCATCATAGTACCGACATTTTTTACCAAAATTGTTGCATTTTATTATTTGCGTTTAGCCTATCCCTATCAGAACAGACTGAGAACTTTCTCTTTTTTTAGGTTTTAAAGAGCCTAGAACTGACAAGTGTGATTTCTCAGGGCTTTCAGTATCTGTCAGGTGGGTACATTTTGTGCTTTTCAAAGAAATAATTACTGATTGCCATCAAAATGCAAAAAAAGGCCATCACCCATAAGCAAAATACACTGTCATCTAAAAATATGACTGAAGGGCATCAGAGCATGCTACATATGTAAGATTAAGTCCATAAAGTGCAGAAAAATTGTTATATTATTTCATTTTTAACGATAATGTTCTATATTTAAATATATTTGATATAATATACATTGCAATATTTTTTTTTAAAATAATCTATATTTAGACATTTACATTTTATTTTATCATTCTACATTTTTAGCATTATTACTTTATGAATGAGAAAGGAATCAGAGCATGCTGCATGTAAGATTAAGTCCATAAACTACAGGAAAATTGTTATATTAGTTTATTTTTTATTATAATTTGCTGAGAGAGAGATGAAGTAATCCATCTTCATGTAATATTTACCCCATTTACTCTGTCCTCTGACCACCTTTGTGTGATTAATATTTAATACCTTTCTGGCCATCTATGATTTAGATTCAGGAGTTTGCACAAGTATTCATGCTTCCCCTCGAGGAAGGAAAAAAAGATGCTGCTTGCCTGGCACAGAAAATGTCCTTGAGTAATTTCAGCGGCTGCCTGTCACCCTCAACATGGTCTTTACAAATTCACCATGTATAGGATGTATGATAAGCTTTTGTTAACAAGAAATTGTTAGGGCAGAAATCTGACGCATGTCTGTGAGAGGAAACGAAAGCACGCTGCTGGCTACAACGTTCTAGGTGCTTTGAACTGGTTTTATGCAACACGGTCCCTGGACCATACAGCATCACATCACAGAGCGTTTTGTGAGGCGGTGTTGAGCGCTCCTCTCATCTCCTGCCTTGCGGTGGTTACTTTAAAATGGGAATTAAAGGTGCGGTTCACAGTAAAACTTGTCGCGAGAGTAATTCTCACTCACTGATGAGTTGTAATCTGAAGCAAAATTACACATTTGGACTGAGGGCAGCTGGCCAAATGCACCATTTACCTCTTGATATGGGCTTATTAGTGTCTGGGAGACAAGATCACGTTGGTATGACTGAGATTGGATTGGAGAATCTCTCTGCCTCACTGTAGCACTCTGCCTGATCAATTACATTCAACACGGAATGTATTTACACCCACTGCTGCACCAAGATACATTTTCAAGACAGTTTGAAGTACACTTGTGGTCAAAAGTTTGGAACAATTAAGATTTGTTTAGTGTCATTGAAAGAAGTCTCTTATGCTCACCAGAGCTGCAATTATTTGTTTAAAATAAATAAATGAAAAATAAAAATAAACATAACATTTTGTGTATTATTACATTATTATTTGTGTAGTATTATTACAATTTATTTATTTAATTTATTAAAAAATCTAATACACTGATTTGGTACTCAATTATTAATAATTATTAATATTATTAATAATGGTTCTTATTATCAATGTCGAAAACCGTTTTTGCTGCTTAATATTTTGTAGGAAACCGTGATATATATATATATATATATATATATATATATATACAGTCATGGCAATGAAAGGTTAGATTTTTGTGAATTTTTTAAATAAAAGATCAAAAGGATTAACAATGCAGATTAATTTTCACAGCCTTCTTTGGTCATATTTACCAAGGGTGCCGATATTTTTTGGCCATGACTGTATATATATACATGCAGGATTCTTTGAATGAATGCACAGATTAATAGAAAGTACAAAAGAACAGAATTTTGTGAAACAGAATTTATTTGTAACATTATAAATGTCTTTAATGTCACTTTTAAACACTTCAATGTGTCCTTGCTGAATTAAAAAAAATGTATGTATGTATTTATTTATTATTTTCACAGTGTTATGAACCCAGTATGGGTCATATTTGTTGGTTGTGTGTTTTTCCTTTGTTTGTTTTGCAGGATGGATTTAGGGTGAGTGACGTCATTATGGCTGAGGACTTACACCTGTGTTGGAGCTGATGCTGGCAGATTTAAGCGGTTACATTCAGTTGCGACGCGCTCTCTTTCCTTCCTCGTGCTGTTTTTCGTCCCGTTCTTTTCTAATTTAATCTTACTTTAATAAATGTTATTCCTTTTTTTATTATGATCCAACGTGTTGTCTCCTTCTTTGTCACGGCTTGCGAGCCGGCTGTGACAAATGGGGGCTCGTCTTTAAATTTTTGAAAAATCCTGTTGTTTTTTTACATGATTTGAAAGCACTTTATTTTTGTTTTGAGTTCGGTTATTTTGTAAGGAAATTCGGCATGCTGATTAACTGAAGGTAAAATCGGAAGAGCGGTTGTTGTGGTAGCGCTATTGTTTGGGGTGTTTTATGCATAATTTTGAAGGAAATACGCGTTGGATTTGTTTGTTTCAAGGACGGAATGCAATGAATTGCTGGTGTCCATAGTTGGTGGGTTAAAGAGGGTAAGTGATTTTTGCAAATCCTATTGTGGGGGGGGGGAATTTTGAATAGTATCGGTGTTCCCTTGTTAGGTGTAGCTGCTCGTTCCCTTTTGGAATGAGTGGTATAATGTAATTTTTTTTAATTTTTTTTTTGTGTGTGGTGACCGTGAGTAGAGCAGTTGTCTCGGGAGCATATCCGTGATATGAGTGAGTCGCCAGCGTGCTGGTTGCTTTTCTTCGTACCAGCAGGAGTTAGTGCTTAAATACCCCTCACCAGTAACCACACGAAGATTACGGTTGAGTTAGGTTTTTCTTTACAGAGAGGGAACTTGTTATTCCTCCAGCTGGGGTTTGTAAAACACCTTCTATTTGTAACGTAGGCCTATATTTAAGGTGGAAGCATGTCTAATCTAGTCGAAGATTTTATTAGTTCTCCTTGTGATGCGTTGCTTGATTCGTGTACAAAAGATCAATTGGAATTGAGATTGGAGATAGAAGGGTAAAGGATAGTACCGTTAGAGAAACACTTAAAACAAAACTGATAGAACAGTGTATATTGTTTGAAATGCCAGCTACTGCCGGTCAAGTTAAACCTCAGGTTAGCTCTTTAACTTTTGAGCAGCAGGAACGGTTATCGTTGTTACAGATTGAGCAGGAGCGTGTGAAATTGAAAGTAGAGTGTGAAAAAACTAGAAATGAACAGACCAATATTGAGCTGCAAAAATACCGTTTAGACATAATAAGAGAAGGTGGACTAAATAACGGCTCAGGTGATGCTGGTCAGGGTGCTTCTCAAACGTTTGACACTGCTGGTAATTTGCGTTTACTTCCTAAATTTAATGAGCGAGATCCGGATACCTTTTTTATAATGTTTGAGCGGATAGCGGAGGCAAGAGGTTGGCCTATAAAGAAATTACACTGCTTTTACAATGCGTGATTACTGAAGAAGTTTATTCTGCACTTTCACCTTCAGATTGCGAAGATTACAATATTGTTAAGGCTGCAGTTTTAAAAGCATACGAGTTAGTACCGGAATCATACTGACAGAAATTTAGAACATTGTCCAGGGGAGTTAATGAGGCTCATGATGAGTTTGCTAGAGAGCTCACTACTGCATTTAACCGCTGGTGTATGGCATCTGAGGTAACCACCTTTGAGGAGTTGAGCAGCTTAATAGTGCTTGAGCAGTTTAAGAACTCTGTTCCTGCTCGCATTGCGACATATATAAATGAGCAGAAAGCTGACACAGCTGCTAAAGCTGCTGAGTTAGCTGATGATTATGTTTTGACGCATAAGAGTAGTTTTGAATTTTGGAAAAGGGATGAAGTGTTTGAAGATAAAATAGATCGTACACCTAGAATATTATACAAGTGGTAGTCCCAGAGAAGTATCGCTCACTTGTGTTGAAGATTTCTCATGATGAACTTGCAGGTCACTTAGGGGTTAAAAAGACCTATGACAGAATCCTTCGTCATCTTTTTTGGCCGAAATTGAAGAAAGATGTGTCAAAGTACATCAAGACATGTCATACTTGTCAATTAACAGGCAAGCCAAATCAGACGATCAAACCTGCCCCATTGTTTCCTATTCCGGCTGTCAGTCCACCATTTGAGCATCTGATTATTGATTGTGTAGGCCTGTTGCCTAGATCAAAATCAGGTGGTATTTATTTGCTCACTGTTATGTGTGCATCGACTCTGTACCCTGCCGTGGTTGATGTTGTCAGCACGTGAGGTTTGTCAGGAAAGTACTGGGTTCAGTCCTAACGTTTTGGTGTTTGGGCATACTGTTCGGGGCCCACTGGCTGTGCTCCGCGATAACTGGACTGAAAGTACACCACCCAAAAATTTGATAAGTTACGTGAATGACTTTAAGCGTAGATTGTATGAAGCAAGTAAGATGGCAAAAGAACAATTGTGTTCTTCGCAGAGGCGTATCAAGTCACTTTATGATCGGCGAACTGAGAAACGACAATTTATGCCCGGCGATCAAGTGTTGGCTCTGTTCCCTGTGGAGGGCTCGCCATTTCAAGCTCAGTATACTGGTCCTTTTATGGTGCTAAAGCAAGTTACTGATTTAAACTATCTGAAGGAAGGAATGTCAGTTGTGTCATATTAATTTGTTGAAGCCCTATTATTGCCGTTCTCACAAAGCGTTAGACGCCAAGATTGAGGTGAAGCCTGTATTGATAGTTGAGAGTACTTCACCTATTCTTTTGGAGGAGGAAATTGATGGAGTTTCTTTTCCAGAGGGATACGGTACTGTTGGGACGTCTTAAAAATTCAGAGACTCTTAAAAATTTGCTCTTATTAACTGTAATGTCTCTTTATTTGGTGATGTACCTTCATGTACGCACTGGTTGGAGCACGATATTGACGTTGGGGATGCTGAGCTCATTCGCCAGCATTTTTATCGGGTGTCCCCAAATAAACTCCTGCATCTTAAGGCTGAAGTTCAGTATATGCTGGAAAACGACATTGCACGACCATCATCTTCTGGCTGGGCATCCCCCTGCTTGCTTGTAAATAAGCCTGATGGAACTTATCGGTTTTGCACCAACTATCGGAAAATAAATAAAGTGACTAAGGCAGACTCATTTCCGCTTCCTCGTATTGAGGATTGTGTTGACCGAGCTGGGTCTGCGAAATTTGTTAGTAAATTCGATCTGCTCAAGGGCTATTGGCAGGTTCCGTTGACCCAAAGAGCTCAAGAGATTTCTGCCTTTATTGCATCTGATGGGTTATTTTCTTGTTATTTTTCTTATTAATGTTATGAGTTTTGGCCTTAGAAATGTGCTTGCAACCTTTTAGTGACTTATGAATAGGGTTGTTTTTGGGTTGGAGGGAGTAGCGGTTTATTTAGACGATGTAGTGGTTTTCAGTAATTCATGGGACCAACACTTGAGTCGTATTGCAGACCTGTTTACTCGTTTTGGAGAGGCTGGTCTGACGGTAAATTTGGCCAAATGCGAGTTCGCCAAGGCCACCGTGACTTACTTGGGTAAGGTCGTTGGACAGGGCTGTGTGCGGCCAGTTCGGGCCAAGGTTGAGGCCATCGATCGATTTCCTTCTACTACGAAGGAGGAGTTGATGCGTTTTTTGGGGTTAGTGGGTTACTATCGGGGATTTTGTAGGAATTTTTCTACAGTAGTAGCCCCACTCACTGATTTGCTGAAAGCAAAAGCAGCTTTTGTCTGGATATCTGTCTGTCAGGAAGCCTTTGAGGCAGCTAAATCATTGCTCGTTTCTGCTCCTGTGTTAGCAGTTCCCCGATTTGATCGCCCTTTTAGGTTGTGTGTGGATGCTAGCAACGTGGGTGCAGGAGCTGTACTGTTACAGGCCGATGATACGGGCATTCATCGTCCAGTTAGCTATTTCTCTAAAAAGTTTTCTTATCAGTTAAATTATTCTGTGGTTGAGAAGGAGGTATTAGCTTTGATTTGGGCCCTGCAAAATTGAGGGGTATGTGGGATCCGTGTCAGACCCATTGGTCGTGTATACCGACCATAATCCACTCATTTATTTACACTCTTTAAGGTGCCCAAACCAGCGATTGACTCGTTGGTGCCTCTTGCTGCAATCATATGCCCTTGATATCCGACACATCAAAGGTACTGACAATGTGGTCTAGAGCTCCTTACTCCTCTTAGCTGTTGATTTGTCCACATTTTGTTTTACTCTTTGATTCTCTTAAATTGCTTCTACAGGGCCCGTAGTTGCTGAGGGCATTGGGAGTATGACAGAATGGTGGGTGCTCTCCAGTATGTGGGGGTTATCGGGTGAAGGGTTAGGTTGGGTTTCATAAATGGACATCCTTTTCTATGGGGGAGGGTGTTATGAAC
This sequence comes from Sinocyclocheilus rhinocerous, assembly GCF_001515625.1. Classification (NCBI taxonomy): domain Eukaryota; kingdom Metazoa; phylum Chordata; class Actinopteri; order Cypriniformes; family Cyprinidae; genus Sinocyclocheilus; species Sinocyclocheilus rhinocerous. Next base: position 762,833 of record NW_015640043.1, read on the forward strand.
CCAGTATGGGTCATATTTGTTGGTTGTGTGTTTTTCCTTTGTTTGTTTTGCAGGATGGATTTAGGGTGAGTGACGTCATTATGGCTGAGGACTTACACCTGTGTTGGAGCTGATGCTGGCAGATTTAAGCGGTTACATTCAGTTGCGACGCGCTCTCTTTCCTTCCTCGTGCTGTTTTTCGTCCCGTTCTTTTCTAATTTAATCTTACTTTAATAAATGTTATTCCTTTTTTTTTTTATTATGATCCAACGTGTTGTCTCCTTTGTCACACCTTGCGAGCCGACCGTGACAACAGTAATTTCCCCAGATTTTTTAATGGTAATGCATCCACGAAAATATTAAGCAGCACAAACTGTTTTCACCATTAATAATAAGAAATACGAATATGGTAATTAGAAGTGTTTCTTGATCAGCAAATCATCATTTTAGAATGATTTCTGAAGGATCATGTGACACTAAAGACTGGAGCAATGATGCTGAAAATTCATCAATAAAAATTAAAATAAACAAATACATACATACATACTTTTGGTATTAAACATTTTAAAATATGTTCAAATAGAAACCAGTTATTCTGAATTGTAATAATATTTCACAATATTACAGTTTTTATTTTTCTGTCAAAAAAATGGGTGTTAATTATTTTAAGCTTTTGACCAGTAGTGTGTGTGTGTGTGTATACATTCAAGGAAGGACTTGTGCTATTTCAATAAGACTAATAAGCAACCACCTAGCAACCAGCCAGAATGCCCTAGCAACCAGAATAGTGCACAATAACTTTGTATTCACACAGTTATTTTCCTTGGAAAATGTGAGAGGAATGCTTATACTGTAGTCCCTTGTGAAAAAACAATCCCATTAACATATTTTCATAAATTGCAGCAAACTCAAAAGCTAAAATATTCAAAACACTGCATGGCATATCTAATTATAGCAGCATTAATGGCGTTACTGAATGGCCGTAAATATTCTGAATGCTCATCACAACGATCCTGTCAAATCACAACTCCGATTGTCTGCACTCTCAACATGATAAAAAGCCTCCAAGAGCTCGTTCTTCCACTGCTTTCTAATTCATCTCCAGGGCTATAAAACCAATTTTGAATTTTATGATTGGGTTTATTGCTGAAATTAAAGTCTTAATTAAAAGTCAGGAGATTGTATATTAGAGCTGCAGCAGAAGATTGATGTCAATAATGAAAGATCCTTCAATGCTACAAACAACTCATTTGACAAGCATATTGAGCTTTAGCTTAGAAACACCAACACAGATTAAAGTAATTGTTTCAGTGTTGAACACACAGGCCTTGCCCATCAGGATGTCTTTCAGATTCAGAGACTCCGCAACGGGTTTAGAAGCTCTTGGAACACAGTAATATCAGTATAATAGTCAGTATAATGAGTTTTTATGTAGCAGTTAGTCTCGTCTACTTTTTCCCCCAGTTATTTCCATTTTAGTGATATAGCAAAAGTAGAAACTTTAAAACGTAAATTATTTAAATAGAACATAACATCAATATAATATAATATAATATAATAAATTCAAACCCATTTCTCTTAAATAATGTACCAAAATAAAATAAAATAAAAAATAAAATAAAATTTCTCCCAAATGAGCACAGCACCCAATGCAGCATGCCCCAATGAAATTTAAATAAAATCAAATAAAAATAAAACATAAAATCAAATAAAACATAAAATAAAACATAAAATACAATAAAATAAAATAAAATATCAAATCAAATCAAATTAAATTTCTCCCAAATGAGCACAATGCACCATTCCACAAAGTACTAAATAAAATTAAATAAACTAAAATAATAATCCAAACCATTTCTCCCAAATAAGCATCAAGGCCCAATGTAATATAAAAATAAAATAAATAATAAAATAAAATATAAAATGAAACCTTAAGAAACCCTTTTCTTGCTCATTTCAGGCAAACAGAAATCCCAGGTTTTAGATGATCAATATAGCGTGTCAAGATTTCTGCACCTTTGCTCTACTTGCACAAGTTCTGTAAAAAGGTTAAAAAGTTTTTCTTCATGATTTCCGCTCCGGAGTGAGACTGTCAGCCCCAAAGGGGGCCCTTTTGCAAACTATAAATAACCTCCAATATTGCAAATGGACAAGCGCAATCTCAGCTCATTTGATGTGGGAGACGAATGGTCCTTTTGTGAGGCAAGTGCTGTAGCAGCACCGAGAGGCTCCAGAACCTATGAAAGGCTTATTAAAAGATCCCTCGGTGCCACTGCACTGTACTGAGAGCCTCGCGGGCTCAATCAACCTCTACCGAGGCCATTACCACGCTGCAGGTATCAGAAGTGTATCATTTACCTCAGCTTGTTCTGTATTTATACAAAGCTCATCTACATAGATTCCTGCAGGCGAAGGGAAGGTTTCATCAGGTTTCATATTACCAGTGCCATCTCTGCTGCTTTTTCTGAAATACAGTTTAAGCTACAGAGTTAAGGCCCTCACACTCTCATCTGTTAAAGGAAGTGAAAGAATGTGGGGAAATCCAGGACAGGAAGGGAACGGACTGAGAAATAAAAGAACAACGATGGAATTTAAATAAGGATGCATGGATATTACAATTCAGGCTAATATCAAAAATAAAGATTTTTATGTTACAGCAAATAATTAATAAATACCTAATATTGAAATTCTATAGTATTTTATAAATAAAAAATAAAATAAAACACTAAAACTCAATCATTTAGTTACTACAAGTGAATTCATGCATCACCCATATAAGATTACATTTTAAAAGAAAAACTAGATATTAGATATTAAAATTACTTTGGTACAATATAATATTTATATTGTACTATTCAATGTAATATTTAGTATACACACACATTTTTATTGAATTGAAACCTCAAATATTGACCAAAAACTACAAAAAAAAATATTAAACAACAAAAATAATAATAATAATAATAATTTAATCTTCCATGAAAAAAACTACACTATTTTATCTAAATAAATAAAAAATAATAATAATAACTTTAAATTGCCACAAGTTTTATGCATTGCAAAATTATAATACAGCATGCAAAATGTATATTCGTTTTGAGATTGCTTTTAAATTGGTATTACATTTTTCAGCGATTAACTTTAAGTGAACGTACTGTAATTTATTAAACATTAAATAAATGATATGTTAAAATATCATTATTTTGGCACACTACAATATTTATCCAGTATAGTGTAGACACACATTTTTATTTCATTGAAACCTCAAATATTGACCAATAAAATACATAAAGAACAAGATAATAATAATAATAATATTAATAATCTTTCATGAATGTGAATAAATAATGTCTGAATTTCTTACTCTTTCCTTCATTTTTGGTCTCTCACTGACCCCCTCCCTTCATCTTCGCTATTTTTTTTTTTTCTGGAGCATCCTGCAAATTTCTTGTTTCCAAGCATCCAAGCATGCTCAACAGAGATGACTACAGATCATATATAAAACTCGAATTATGTTCACCATAACTGAAAACAACGAGCAGCTTGCATTAATTACCACAAACCCGAGACCCTCACAGAGTCATTAAGAGTCTGATGCAAAACCACAAATGCCCTGAAGACCCACAGTAACAAGCACCGCGCACTCAGCCTCATCCAAAGCCTGCAATCTTCTATATGGAAAAACACAAGACTGCAGGGCTGCAAATCTGGTTACTTTATCTCACTCAGACAATGGGATTCAATGCTAGGAGTGTGGAATTCAATTTCTTCCTCACAGGAGTCACCTGCAGCTAGACTATATCACAGTTCAAGATCTGTTCAATATATCACAGGGGGGGGAATTCTTATTCTCATCAATGTTGAAATCAGTTGTGATGCTTAATATTTTTGTGGAAACCATGATATATTTTGTTTTTCAGGATTCTTTGATGAATATAAAGTTCAAAAGAACCGCATTTATTTCAAATGGAAATCTTTTGTAACATTGTGAATGTCTTTACAGTCACTTTTGATCAATTTAATGCATCCTTGCTGAATAAAATTATGAATTTCTTTTAAAAAAATCAAACATCTTGCTGACCCCAAACATTTGAATGGTTTTGTATACATACACGCAAACATTATGTATTATGTATAATATATAAGTTAAAAGATGGTCAAATGAAGCATTGGGTTAACAAGATTATACAAATCCATATGAATTAGCCATTCACGTAAAATATTTAGAAATTGCCATGAGATTGTGTTGAACAGAACATACATATATTCAAATAAATCAATAACTGAGTCAATCACATCTGCACTGTATCACAGCATGTGCAGTAAGTACACAAACTCAACAATACCAATATCCACTGTGAATATTAACTAATGCTCAGTACATATCACAGCATGCTTGCTTTGCATTAAGGCAAACATCAACATGAATATGAACATAAAAACCCAAAAACATGAAGGGTAATTGAAGAAAAAGCCTCTTTCACTCATACAACGACCACATGCAAACATAACCAGAGTTCTCTAACAAAGGGGGAAAAAAAGTGATGTGACCCATACTCGGAATTAGTGCTCTGCATTTATCCCATCCAAAGTGCACACTAGGGCTGGACAATAATTCAATATCAATATGTATCGCGATATAATTTTTTTCAATAACGGTGATATGATTTTAAAACACATTTCCGATATTACGATATACATTACCAGTGTTTCCCATACATTGATTTAAAAAGAAAATGAGCTAACAAACTGTGGTGTTTGAAGTGCTTGGCCAAGTTGTGTTTTGAATGAATCTGAAACCACCTCCTGAGAGGTGTTGTATTGCAATATGTCTTGTTTGCATCTTTGAGGACATTTATACTCGGTGTTCGAACTATACCGTGAACTTTGGGGGAGCTTACAATGACTTACAAAGATACATAACAGCTACAAGTGTATGCACTACTTGCTTTATGCAAGCACTATATAGGATAAATTTGAGACCCCCCAAAATTTCACAAATCCCGTTTTCAGGGGAGCCCATGTCTTATTAAGGGGAACCGAGCTCCCCCTAGCTCCCCCGTAGTTCGTACCCTGTTTATACTTATTTCTTTTCATGGCTGGATTGTAGTTAAGAAAAATATATATATATACAAAGTGACCAAACTTCCAAATACCCTGTTCAAATAGTACCTAGCTAGAGAAAATGCAGAGGTTCATTGCCCCCAGTCAAAATTTGTAGCATTTTTTATGGAAACATATCAATAAATGTGTGTTTTGAAATCTACAGTGTCCATATAACACACATGGGGCCTCCTTTATAAAATGTGCGTACGCACAGATCTGATCTTAGAGTGTGTGTACGCTAAAATCCATGGCAACGTTCATATTTATAAAAACGGTCTTTGACGTGGAAAAGTACTTACGGCCACGTCAGGGTCTGAGCAGGCGTACACACTTTTCCTTGTGGCAAAGTCGGAGTACTGAAGCTATTTGAACATCTAAGCTGCAATAATAATTAAAGCGGTGTCCGTGCAAGCACCAAATTCATCATAAACAACAAAGATGCAGTGTACGAGATTAATGCAGTGTAGTCAGATTTTTTATTAACGGGAGTTTTTGCGAGATTAAACTGACCTTTTTAGTAGATTATAATTATTGTTATTTCTGTTGTTTCTAGAAGTAGTGATTTTGATAATAGTCAATAGAAAAAATATAACCACACACACATTGTTTGTCCACAGAATAATTACACATTAAATAAAAAGCGTCCCTGCACGAATCTCTACCTCCGCCAGCAGGACCACAATTTCAGACTCAGTAACGTTTTTTTTTTCTTTGTGCTCGTCATTCTCAAGCATAGAAAGTCGGATATTGGCGTGTGCTCTTTTATATGGTAATGATATTAATTAGGGGGCGTTTACAAGGCGGGGATCTGACACCAGTCAGCTGCGCACAATTTCAAGATTATTTGTGATTTATAAATGTCACATCTGGAAGAGAGGCGTACGCACATGTTTTTGTGTGCACGTTCGTTTTCTCTGAATCGCACTTACGCACTTTTGAGAAATTATCTTAGAACAAATTTAGGACGGTTTATACGCAACATTTTATAAATGAGGCCCCTGGAGATGCCCTCTACAGCCTTGAATGTCAGCGGAGACCATGTCAACTAGATGCGTCCCAGAGACAGATCCCCTGCGAAGACCTTGTCACCTCGACGACCATCGGGACAAGACCACAGGAACCAGACAAGTCCTCTGCACAATCTGACCTGTGTTGCAGCCTGCGTACGCACGTGTTTTTGTGCGCACGTTCATTTTCTCTGAATCGCTCTTATGCACTTTTGAGAAATGATCTTAGAACAAATTTAGGATGGTTTATACGCAACATTTTATAAATGAGGCCCATGGAGTCTCAGTTTTGAGAATGAACAGTTGATTTCCCTCAACTGTAAGCCAATGAAGTCAAGAAGTGTGAAACCCATCACAGTAAAACCTGCATTTGTTTTTGCAATTTACCTCAGCCGTGACATTTTGACCCCATTCTCAGACCTCTCCTCAGCCCAACAGTGTGCCACAACTAACACCACTGAAGTGGAACAGCCGCTCAGGGGACCGGCTTTGTGTGCGCTGACAAATGCCTGTTTAGCAGGTTTTCATCTACTTCTCAAATGTGAATTGTAGAATCCAGACAGACCGATGAGCAGTTTCTGGAAATATGGTAATGGGAGGTTTGTGTTTGTCTCTGATTTCAAGGCATCACAGGAAAGAAATCGCCCAATGGTCAAATCTGCAAAGCGCAGAACTCTGCCGCTTCATAAATGTGGCACTTGGGATATTTTAAGTGGATTCAGGCCTCTCAGATGTAGATCAAATAAACTGTATGAAATTATGCAGTGCTGAGGTCATTGACTATTAATTAAGCGGTTAATATGCAATGACCTCAGCACACTACTGTACCTCAGATCCACAGTGTTTCCTACAAGGCTGCGAGTTCACAGCAAGACGAATGACAAAAAAAAAAAAATCTCATTATTTCACCCCCGGAGTTTACTGATCAATACCAATAAATCATTTAAAAGAACATAACATGAAACTCTTTTACTTTAGGCTCCCCAGATAAGGGTTGCAATTTTGAGATCTTAAATTTGTTACACTGAAGTGTGCAATCTGTCGGTCAGTCAATACTATTGATTCGAATGAATCCAACAGACAAGGTCAGAACGCTTGACTGTTAAAATGTTCCAGAGCTTGATGCATTTCTAATTTCTTTGTTAAAGTCTAGAGCCAGTGACAATATAAAAGTGTAGCCGTTTCATATACAGTATACTGATACCTTCAAATGCATGATGCTTTCAGAATTGAAAATCAAGGTTGGAGCTGTGGCTTAGCAGTTAGTGCTCTGGTGCTCATCTCGGAAATCAAGGTTTGAATCTGGCCTGAACTGTACTCTGATTGCTTTCTCCACAATAATCTCCAGTCTGCTTTTTTTTTTGCTGTCAACAGTAAGTTCAAAAAGAACTGATCGATAAGAAATGAGAGCATGAGATGAAGGTTTGTGATCATAATTCAAGCTGGGCAACTTTTTATTCCTGCAAAGACACGGATTTGAGACTTTGCCTCATCTTTTGAAGCCTGCATAGCTCTGGCACTTCTTTCTGGCAGTGCATTTCCACAGTAATGGAATAAACTGTCAAGAAGAAACAGCAGATTTCAGATTTGGAGGAACATCCAGGCAAAATGGTTTACGAACCAATAGTCTGAAATCTGAGCGCTGCTGGACAATCTCAGTTGGCACTTCACTGCCCTCTGTAGATGGAATGAAAAGCAGAAATTAAAAATCTGTCATCATTTACTCACCTTCATGTCGTTCCAAACCCGTGTGACTTTATTTCTTCTGTGCAACACAGGATAAATTCTGAAGACAAAACGGACTATAAAAGCATCATAAAAGTAGTCAAATACAACCCAGCTTCCATTGAGTATCCTGTTAACAGCTGTGATTGGTTCACTGAGTCAGTGAGTCAAACTGAGTCATTTGGAGAACTGGATCAGCTGGATTAGTGAATGAATAATTTAGACAGGTTTTGTGATCTGAATCAGCTGAAAAGTTCTGACTAGGGATGAAAGATATTAGATTTTTGCCGATATCCGATATTTTTCAAATTATTTTGGCCGATAGCCGATAACCGATGCTGATAACGATACAGTATATGTTTCCTTTTGATTTGAAACACCACCAAGTCTCACCTGTGCAGAAATTACAGATAAATTATTTTACATTTTGGTTAGTTTTTGAGCAAAAACATATTTGTTAGAACTAATAAAATTTATTAAAGTTCTTTTTTAATGAGAGTACATTGAAAGCTTTGAAAATAACTATAATAAAATCAATCTCTGCTGTTTTTATTTATTTATTATTATTATTTTTTTTTTTTTCTTCCCCCAGACAGATGCAGTTGAAACCTTACCATTTTATTTGAGGATTTAACATTAATAAATGGCTCTAAAGCAAAAGAGCTGTAAAACTTCTAAAAATCTTTTAGAGCTCCTTGTATTTAAGTTTTCATAATCCATTTGAAAAAATATATTATATATTAATGAATAAATCTGTATATATTAAATTATTTAATTTACAAGTGTCATGTTTGTGATTTTTATTAATGTAAGCTATAACTTCTGACCTTTAAATCAAAACAGAATTGTGATTTTAGGACATCGATTACTGCTTTATTTATTCAGAAACACAAGTATCTTAAAGGTGCTGTATGCAATTTTTTGACCATACTAAAGCATAAAAAAACATAATACATTTGCAGATATTCAGGAAACATGCTAAGTTCACTATTTGTTTTTCCAAAAAACAACGCTAAAGCCAGTTAGTCTGAAAATGTGCATTCAGTGTCGGAATGTCTGTTTTTGTTTTGGTCGGTGTGATTCTGCCCACTTAAGTTTACCCAATAATATTTTGACAGCCTGAGTTGCCAGTATGCAGAAAACACAGCATACTGCAGTCATGGAAGCCAGCAACCGAACTGGGTCAAAGATTGCAGATTCTACCCGACCTAAAAAGCCTCAGCATCCACCTAAAAAGCTCTATGACCACAGGCATATTAAAACGCGGATAAATCAACTCATCAGTTTACAGTGTAAGGTTTGTCGCCTTCCATTGTCAGTTGCGCTTGTTCCTGTTGCGTGTCCTCAATCTGACAACCCGTGTGGGTGTTGAGTCTGAGGAGGAGTGGGCGAGAGAAACAATATTTTAAATTTAGACCGCAGTACCCATTTCAACCACTATCTATCATTACATACTGCACCTTTAATGTTATTTGTATATTTTACTTTCATTTTATTACAAGTAGGCCTACTGTACAGCGCCCCCTAAAAAAAATAAAAGGCCTCACCGCACGGGCAATAGGACCCGGGGGAGGCTGCTGCTGCTTCACGCGCTGGTAATTGTTGACTCTATGGCACACCGGACGCGTCATTCTGTACGTACATTCTCAAATTAAATGTGGCGATGCAAAACAGTGAATCTAATCACCATTCAGGCAAAAGTTTGCTCCAAGAATGACCACACTGCTGACGTGATCTTATTGATCGACGTGAGTTATTCGTCTTATCGGCATTTTTTTTTCAAAACGATGTTTACATTTTAAGCCTTTATCGGATTCTGATGACGTTCCGATAATATCGTGCGTCCCCAGATCTGACTCAAAAGAATATTCAGTGAATAATTGCAAAGTTTTGGTTAATTCCTCATACAAAGCTATGGGTTTCAGAAGACTTGGAACAACATGAGAGTGAGTGAATGATAACAGAATTGTAATTTTTAAGAAAAGTTCATTAGGTTAGACAGATGGCACCAGTTGGCACATCAATCTGTTTTATGGGAGAGCAATAGGATGAACAGGTGCAGTTGAATGAATAAAACTTCTCTGAATCTTCAAAAGTGAAAAAGAATGAAAAGTTGAAGAGATTAACCTAAACTAATGAGATCACCAGACTCCAAAAATCATTAATTCAACGACATCCTCCCTAAACGGCTGTTAGTAATTTTCACAGAGAATGAAAGGTTCAACTGAGGTGGTTCTGGGTTGGGCTGAATTTCATCTCACTATATGTAAATTCCTTCTTAATCCATGATGGCTTATCCGAGGCAATGAGGTCAGTGACTTTGCATCCCGTGTGAAGATTTCCACCATAAAAGCTGACACGCAGAGAGAATCGACATTATATCTTGGGTTCCTACTGTTGTTACGGGCTCATTAAGCATCTTTAACACAAGGGAAAAGACATCTACTCAGAATCTGTTAGGGGGATTTTGAATAACAGACTCCTGCCTCTGTTACCTGTGGTGATACGGCAGGTGTGGATTACTGATTATAAGACAGGCATTTCACAATAGCAAGCTCAGCAAAGAGGAGAGAGACATCCAGCTATGTACTTTTGATCATCTTGGGACAGCCTAGTGAGCATAATGGGAACAGTAGCGCATTGCTTCAGGCACAGTATCGCAGTGGGAGAGACAGGATATGAAGGAGACCGGAACCTGGAATGAGTTTCTGTTTGAAATGCTACTTTTTTACAGTTAAGACAGTCTCTTACTGAATTCTTCGGTTCATCTGAGGTCAACTGGGTTGTGCAGTGTTGGCTTAGCGAGCTTCAAACTCTTGAGCTGGGTGTGGTTTTTTTGGTTAAAAAACTGTACCTTCTCCTATTCCATCTTAATATGCTGGGTCAACTAAAAAGTCATTTAAAGGTTTGTTGTCCCCCTCAAAAAAAATAAAAATAAACTTCGAATTTGTGATGTTTTCAAAACATTGCTCTGTTTGTTTGAGCTTCCCTACCTGCCTGACATAGCAACAGTAGTTCAACCAATGATGTGAGTCTGGGGAGGAGCTATCTGTTGCTCTAACCAATGGCAGATGGAGGGTATTTTAATTAAAATTTCCATTTGATGAGGCAAGTAGCACAGAAATGATAAACTCTACCTTAAAAGGGGCAGTTCAGCCAACAATGAAAACTCATGATTTACATCATTTGCTCACCACCTTATAGTTCTAAACCTGTATTACTTAATATCTGTGTAACACAAAATAAGCTATTAAAGTATCAGCGTAAGTATCAGAGTATGTTTCCCATAAAATGAAAGTCAAGAGGGTCCAATGCAATGTTTTTTTAATCTCTGTGTTTATACATGTGTGTGTATTTTAGTTTCAGTTTTCATTATAATTTTTTTTTTTTATTTTGTTCTTAAATTTATTTATCCTTGTTTATATATATATATATATATATATATATAAGAGAGGTGTTGTAATAATGTAAAATATGTGCAAAAATAATGTGTTCAGGACTATATATATATATATTTTTTAGCTTTTATAATTTTAGTAATTTTTGCACTTAAACTTAAAAATGACAATTAGAAAACAAAATAACAACTAACAGAAATAAAATATCTTAAAATTGAAGTTTTTCCATCTAATATATCATATATATTTCAGCTTTATTTCAATTAAATTTCAGGACCTGTTACAACACTCCTATCAGCCAGTCGCTCCCCTCAGATTTTAGGGTTGATGATTGCTTGATAGGAATGTCCTAGGAAAATGTTGAATTCCTTTTTAATTTTATGTCATGAAATTAAAAATAAAACGCCAATTCTGCGTTCAGCTCAATTCAATTTAAAGAACTACAATTCTGAATTCTGTCAAATCCACTTAAAATTCATAAATATACATTTCTCCTTTCAATTCTGACACAGGAAGAACAAAAAGACACAAGCATCTATCTAAAGCATGACTAGGGACCCTTAAAGGGGTCCTATTATGCTTTTTCACTTTTTCAACTTTAGTTAGTCTGTAATGTTGCTGTTTGAGCATAAAAAGATCTGCAAAGTTACAAAGCTCAAAGTCCACTTCAAAAGGAGATATTTTGTTTAACAGAAATCACTTTTCAAAAACTACAACGAACGAACGGGCACATTTTAAATACAAGAAAGTGTAGATTGTGTCAAAGGCTGATTTGCATAGAATGCGTTATGAATTTTCCATCATGACATTGAGTTGACTTTTATGTTTGGCCTTTGAGGGGGGGAAACACACAAGCATTTTTAACACAAGTACAAATGTTCTTTTCTGTAATTGGCTGCTATGAAGGATAAAGTAGTGTCAAACTGCGTCTACACAATAGTTCATTAGTCATCACTGCCGTATTTGATGTTATTTTTGATATGAAGCACAAAGGCTGTTCAACATTCAGTAGTAAAACAGTGGGCTTACAATAAGGCTAGTTAGGAAAATGCAGCAGTGTCCAGCAGTTTCATGACTTAATGCACTTTCTACAGTCCCAATCAACAACAAAGTGCTACACGTTTTCTGAACAATGTGTTCTGATACAAATGCAAATTTGGTTTATATTTGGACAAGTACAATTCTTAGCACAGAGCAGCAGGGGGTTTTAAAGTCTTTGTTGGATCTCTAAATATGACTGTCCTCTTGCAATGGGATCAGTCCAATGTTATTTTAGTATTAATTATATACTATTATAGTATTTAGTATTTGATGTGTTTAAATTCAGTTTTCATTTTTAATTTTAGTTTAAGTTTTAGTAATTTTGTTGTCTGCTTGTGACATTTTTCATCTTTATTTTATTTTATTTTATTTAAATAAAATAAATTAAATATTTTTTGAATATTTCTATTTAGCTGTAATTAATTTTTTATTTTAGTTACAAAATTTTAGTATTCCAAAAAAGAACAACTAGAAATCGCTGGCAACTAGTTTTTAATCTAATATTTATATTTTAATTGAGATAATGAAAGTCTAGTTTATGGCTAGACTTCATAAAGCAGAATGAAACATTAATCATTTAAAATTCTGTAAATTTTAACATTTATTTGATATTGTTTATTTATTTTTACAATTTTATTGACACCATTTTGAAAACCCCTGCTTTGATGTCCCTGGGAGTACCTTTAAATATTATTGTAAAAAATATGGTAATTAATTATGTATATAAATTTGTCCTCATAATTTTATATATCCCTCTCTTTTCTCATACATTTACAAACCCTATGCAGAATCTGTAAATAAAATATATATTTAAAAAATCATATAAATGGTTTACTGAAGACTGTCGTGAAGAAGCTACATAATAGATATTTATATACTCCACAAGACAAAATAAAAACTGAAATTACACTGTATTGCCTTCTTTTGCATGTCTAAATGTGTGTAAATCATTAGTATAAAATATTTTAAAACGTTATTTAAATATTCAAATTATTTAAATTATTCACAATAACTATATCATAATTATCATTATTATATATAATCAATCAATCAATCAATGCTTCGATCCATAAATACATCCATAAATAAATATCAGTATATCATTCAGTAACATATCATTTAGATTCTGCAAAGGATATGTAAACTTGTGTGCATATCGTATCAAAATACCATGGCATTACCATCTAACAAAACCACTGTACCATGGCCTGCCACAGTACTTTTAAGAAAAACACAATGTAAACCTAGATTACATTCAGACAGATGAGCACACGCGCGCGCACACATACACAGGGGGATAAACACATTTGATGAGCCTGGAGGAACGATGTTAATCGCTCACATGTGTCTCTTCCTTTAATTGTATTTCCATAATTACAACAAAATTAGCATGGCATGTCCGTGTCTACATGAGCAAGACACACTCCAATAATAAATCTGTCACACAGTACGAGGTGACCATGATGTGGTTGGTTATGATGCTCTTCTGGGATGCTGCAGAGAGTCCATTACTGGACCTGTGCCTGTAATTATGTCTCTATATCAAGGCCCATTCTTTTCCTTCTACTCTCTTTCTTTATTGATAAGCTTCTCTGTAATTGTGGTTTCCACTGGACGTGTGCTCACGGTAATGCTCTACATTACTGCAGGCTTGTGTGGGAGGGAAAATGGGAATGTGAGCCATTACTGTGCAACCTATGTGATGCAAAATGAAGTGAATTATGGGTTAACAGCAATAAGCAGAAAAATCCAAAGCGGTGTGAGTGTGAATACAGATTTTTAGTTCTGGAGTGGCGAGTTCTTTGAGGTCACAATTGAACACTTTTTGTATCTTTCTCTACCTCCTGACCTTCCTACCTCCTTGACTATTCATTTCTGTGTAAAATCGCTGAATACTGGACAACAAAACATAAGCTCTGCTCGACTTTGATGGCTCAGATTTGACAGAACTGAAGATGGGGTTGAAGTTTTCAGACGTGTCCTTATAATATAGCCTTTCTTCTGTTGAGACAGCGATTTCCCTTCCATCTCTGTCAAGGCATGTAATTCAGTCTCTGTGATGCTTTGTGTATAACAATGCTGGTCAGCAAACTCAGAAAAAGCTTTGTACCATAAATCAGTATGATGCAATTTGTAATTTTTAAAAGATTCTTTAAAAAAAAAAAAAAAAAATTAAAGCAGACATTATCACAGAAAAAATTGCTTATTTGCAACAGAAGATTTTAATGTACTATGAAGCCATCAGTTACTATTCTCAATGCAACTCCCTACCCCGGAGAAAGAGCAAACTGTTACTCAGGAAAGATTTAAAAAATCACATTTTCTAATCCAGAGCCAAAAATATACGTTTTTAAAGGAATATTTCACCCAAAAATGAAAATTTTATGACAATTTATTTACCTTCAGGTCATCCAAAATGTAGATGAGTTTGTTTCTTCAACAGAACAGATTTGGAGAAATGTAGTATTACATCACTTGCTCAGCAATGGATCCTCTGCAGTGAATGGGTGCCGTCAGAATGAGAGTCCAAACAGCTGATAAAAACATCACAGTAATCCACACCACTCCAGTCCATCAATCTACATTTTGTGAAGTGGAAAACGGTATGTTTGTAATAAACAAATCCATCATTAAAGTGTTTTAGTTTTAAACCATTGCTTTGAGCTAAAATAAGAGTCCTCTTTCCATAACATTGCTTTCTCCAATGAAAAACTTGTCTCTACTGAATCAGTGGATTTTGATGTGAGAGGACAACAGGGGATGGACTTTTTTTACTGGAGGAAACACTATTATGGATTATGGACTAGTATTTTGGCGAGAAGTGATAGTTTAAAGTTATAAACCATCTTAATAATAGATTTGTTTCTTACAAACATGCAGGTTTTCACTTCAAAACATGTTAATTGATGGACTGGAGTGGTGTGGATTACTTGTGGATTATTGTGATGTTTTTATCAGCTGTTTGGACTCTCATTCTGACGGCACCCATTCACTGCAGAGGATCCATTGGTGAGCAAGTGATGTAAAGCTAAATTTCTCCAAATCTGCTTTGATGAAGAAACAAACTCATCGAGATCTTGGATGGCTTGATGGCAAGTAAATTTTCAGCAAATGTTCATTTTTGGGTGAACTACTCTTTTAAAAGCCAGGGGGAAAAAAACAAAGTTTCAGCCCCAAAAAAAGCAAATATTGACTCTTTCACAAGAGTTAATCATTAAATTCTGCCTGAAGCAAAACGGTAAATGCAGAACCAATTAAAGCAAGCAAAGGTGGAGCAATACATTTGAAACCTCCAAAACCGCTTTAGCCCAAAGCTATTGATGTAAACGACTACCAACCTGTGAGGTGACGCTAAAGGTGAAACAAGACCAGGTAACGAAGACAAATAAGTACGTGTTATGGTAGAAAGAAAAGAGGTGAAGCCTGCCAGCAGGCAAGCTGGGTAATGGCTTCTGGTGGCGATTGACGGTGTGATTGATTTCTCCTCAGCCAAAAGGCCAGGCTGTCAGCCAGAGCCCCAGAGGCTGCGCTCATCAGCATTCATCGCAACAATGGCGCAGGAGAGAACCAGCCCGCAATACAAATGCCACTCCGGCGCTTTTTCACCCGCAACCCCGGATCGCAGGCTTGTAAATACAAATGTCACGGAGGTGTTGACATGGGCGAACATGTCTGTGAAACAGATGCGTGTGTGTTATTTCTGGGGAGTGTTATACCGAACGTGCAGCACGAACGTGCCAACACTAGACTTCACACCTTAAAAATACACCTTTTGTCTCGTGATTAATCAGGTGTTAAACGACAATATGGTGTGATATTCTTTACTACTGTAAGTTAAAGGAACCTTTCAGGTTAAATGCAATTTAAAGAGATAAAAATAATGTCACTATTTACTCGCACTCATGTCATTTCATGATTTTCTTCCTTCTACAACATGCAAAAGATGATGTTTTGTAGAGTGTTTCAACTGATTTGCCCATATAATGGGTTTAAAACATTAGTCCCATTGACTTTGTATGGAAAAAAAGACATTTTGTAATGAATCTTCTTTTATGACTCACCTGTAGACAGCAAGCATTGTAAAAATGTTTTTAAAAGCCTGACATATGAAATAATAGTATATATATATATATATATATATATATATATATATATACACACACACACACATACACATTTATTTTATTTTTATTTTTTTGAAACTGAAAAGGTTTATTGAACCTTTCAACAAAATCTACAAAAATAAATAAAGTTTGCACTGAAAATCATATTTTATACATCAGGCTTTTATGGCTCATATAGTATGATACTCACATTAATTTTATTCAAAGGCCCAAACTGAGCAAAACTATGAAATTTGGTGCTGATGCTGATATTTATATGGCCAAAAAGTAAAATGCAATTATGATAGCTTATAAATCAATGATATATTTAAAATAGACTACTTACTGTACATAAAATCCATATAATTATCAGTTTTCACTATATTTCTCCTAATAATATGTCTTAGTAAGATGTTTTTGAAATGCTTAGTTTTATGATCAAAACTCTGTTGTTTTTATTTTGGAGGGCAAAACATATAATGCAAAGCAATACATTGATGATTGAGAGATGAACAAATACTGTTGTATCATATTTGATATTCATATTTTAACATGATTTTTCAAAAAAAAAAAAAAAAAAAGATGTATGATTAATCAAGTAAACCGAAGTTGAATATATGATGGTAAATGAACCAGAAGTTCCTTCACAAATGTTGTCGAACATCCAAAAGTGTGATTTTGTTCACAATTACAAACTTAGGGTCTGAATGTGGTTACGGATGCTGTCAGAATATGTCAGATTAATTCATCAGTGCTTTTTGTATGGTTTCACAACATTTCACATGCAATGACATGCTTTCTTTCACATGTAAATTTCAAGCTTAAATTCCATCTTCGTCTCAAGCGATTACAGTGCGCACATGAAATTGGTATGTGTTTCTGTTCAACAGAGAAAGGTGAAATGGATGGTGCACGGACAGAGGCGGACTTATCCATTAGGCAAAGCCAAGAGCCCCCTAAAATGCTTTTCATATACGAGATGCGCATAAGCGCTGACATGTGAACGGTTGCTGTTTATGGTGTTTATTACCACGACAACCGTCTGTGTATCCAAGTTGAATGTGCTTCTTGTGTGTCCTGCTTGTAGCAAATGAAAATATCATGCATCTGAAGCTGTAATTGACTCATCCCTTTTCTTAAAAAAAAAATGTTTAAAGGCTCAATTTTGAGGTTTATCATTTTATAATTTATTTTGTTTTTGTGAAAACTGGTATCTCAACTGCAAATCAATTGCTATTTCGTGGTCTACAACATGAAAGTAAGCCATTATAACATTGAAAAATGTAGTAACAACTATGGGGCACCATTGTGCAGGGCCCCATTCCTCTATAATGCCTGGGGCACCCAAATCACTAAATCCGCCCCTGTGCACGGTGTAACTTTTAAAATGAGGTAGACTCTTTAAAACGGTTTAAACTCTACCCTGAAGGTTCGCTCTGGAACATTTCATTCAGCAGCTTAAGTGAATGACAGAAACTTTAAGGAGCTCAAGAAAGACAGTCTCTCAGTCTCTTCAAATGCCTCCTTTCAGACTTCAGCCAACAGTGTTTTGAATTTTGGCGCACGGCAAAGGTTAGACTCCGAAATGATGCCTGTTGAACTTAATTTCTTGCTCATTTTTCCAGTTTAATAAAATATGATAGACCCTCAATATAAATGCACAGGAGACTAAAACCTACGATTTTTAAAAGAGGCCATAAGGGAAATCAAATGCGATACTTTCCATAAAATAATATAATATCGCTGATGGGGAGAATCAAATTAACCTTCATTAGCACTGCAATAATATTTCCTCACACAATGCAATTCAGAGATGCACAATAGTGTGCAATTTCCATTGTAGATTATATGGAGTTAAGAACCCGTAACTCTTTGGATTAGTTTTGCTTCAAAAAAAGTTGCATGAACTGTGAAAATTTGACTGGATTTACCAGAAATTAAATGAAATAATTATTCATTCATAATTATATAATTAATATTACATTTGTACATCTATTATAAATTATTGCATAATAATGAATGAAAAAAAAAAATATAAAATATATATATATATATATATATATATATATGTGTGTGTGTGTGTGTGTGAATAATATTGTATAATTACTGAATGTAATCTAACAGTATTTCCTCAAATCAAATCAAATTAATTAAATGTGATTCATTATCATTAATTGATTGAATTAATAATTAATGATATTGAATGTAATCTAACAGTAATTTCATTAAATAACATAAAATAAAATTATTTGATTATGATTAATTGATTTAATTAATAGTAAAATTTTTTTACCAATATTATAAATGATTATATAATTATTAAATGTAATCTAACAGCTATTTTTTTCTACAGATTAAAGAAAGAGAGAATAATTAGCTGTTAGATTACATTCAATAATTATAAAATAATTTATATACATACAAAACTTTGGCAGGATATAACAGTAATTTCTTAAAATAAAAAAAATAATTAAAAACAATTAAAATTAACTACTAACTTCATAATAATAATAATAAATAATACATAATAATACATTTATACATCTATTATTCTATAAATTACGGTATATTTATTGAATGTAATCTAACAGCTAATTATTTTATAGATGTCTGTCTGTCTGTGTGTGTGTGTGTGTGTGTGTGTGTGTGTGTAAAATTCACTGTTTTTTTTACAACTTGATGTAAGGAAGCAAAACTTAAAGCATCTACAATATCAGACTTATCTGTGCACTGCATTTATGGGAAAGTTTCAAATGTTCAAGAACGCAAAGATGATTTGAAGCAATTGCAAACACATGATTGCAGCATCAGCTACAACTGACGGCTGTGCAGATGGCAGGATCATTTTACTGTCTGTGCTTTTGCTTTTCCAGGCCTGCAATGAGTATGAGGAACATATCATACATTAATTCTGAGCGCTACTGTCATCTCCAGACGTCTCAGGCGTCTTGTGTCTGAGAGATATGGAATGAGCGTGAGGAAGTGGAAGGAAGTCTTTGGGATTTTCAAGATTTCTCAAGGGATGCAGCATGTGTTTTGTACTTCATATTACCTAAAAAGTGCTCTGCTGCTTCAGTTGAATAGACTACATACAGACATTACACTCAGTCTTACAGATACCTACAATGAGAACAGAGATGTTTTGCTCCAACAGCAATCGCCCACTTTCTCAGTGACCTGGTTATAGAAGTATTTTCACTATTCATTTTAACTATCAGGATTTCAAACATTCTTTATTAAAGCCTTGAACCAAATCAGCCAGTTCTGAGATGAATCACAATTATGTTACAAAATTTTATAAATTTAAATGTACTTGAAAGCTGGTACAAAGTACAAGACTGTGTGCTTGATTTGTTTAATGAGGCCATGAGCTATAGTCATAATCAAAGTGTATTACTGAATGTTTAGATGCAGAATTAGAATAGCTCATATTTTTATACAAATATATTTAAATACATAAATATATAAAACTAAATCAAACTGAAGTTACTTCAAATATACATTATATATATATATATATATATATATACACACACACACAGTTTTGGAAACTTTATTTCTACAACCCAACTATTGCACCCTATTTTAAGAACCTTGTTGTTTTTGTGCCAGATAAAATATTGATTAATTTTATATATATATTTTTTTTGTATTTTTCAGTAATTTCATTGTGTGCTTTTGACTTGTTTTTTTAATTTAGCTTAATTATTTAAGTTTTAATTTTAGCCATTTTAGTACTTCGATTTACATGATTTATTTCACTCAGCTGGCATAATATGGAAGCATATAGGTAGCGAAATTCAATTTAAAATGCAATATTCAAAATGGCAACGTATTTCTGTATTTAAATTTACATTTTCCATTACCCATACGTGCAAAGTTTGTTGCAAAAGGAAAATGAAAATTAAATTATATAATTTACATTTGCCATTTCCAACAGTAGTCTTAATATGTAAATTGCAT
>NW_015640043.1:783529-789397 GCF_001515625.1 Sinocyclocheilus rhinocerous
TTAAATGTTTAAAAACCAGCTAATTTCAAGACGCTGACGTCACGTGGATCACCCGCAGTGTAAGACGCTCAAAGCTCAAGACGTTCGGATAGACGTTCGGATAGACGTTCGATCGGTCGGTCGGTCGGTTACACATATCAAATCAATTTGTGTTATACATTTTCATTTTCATTTCGCAACTTATAAAGCGTTAAAATTTGCGTGCAATTTACATATTAAGACTACTGTTGGAAATGGCAAATGTAAATTATATAATTTAATTTTCATTTTACTTTTGCACCAAACTTTGCACGTATCGGTAATGGAAAATCTAAATTTAAATACAGAAATACAATGCCATTTTGAATATTGCGTTGCCACTTTGAATATTGCATTGCCATTTTGCATATTGCATTTTAAATTGAATTTCGCTACCTATATGCTTCCATAGCAAATAGAATATTACAGTATTTATTAATATTTTGAATTATCCTTTAGGTTTTACATTAAGTTTTCATTTTAATTTTAGTAATTGTAATTTTATTTGTGTTTTATTCCAATTTAGCTTTATTATTATTTTTTGTAATTTTAGTACTTCATTTTTTAAACAATTTATTTCACTTTGTTGTTTTTTTTTTATCTAATATTTATATTTTATTATATTTTACTAACTCTAGCTTCACTACTACTAATTATTATGAGTTATGAGTAGCTTGTAGTGGGGGAAGCTATAAAAACATGCCAATATCTACACAAGTTCATGGCTCTTTGAATTATTTGCAATATACATACCAACAAAATTGAATGATGTGCAATTTTAAAGCCTCATGTCTGAATATTAAAGTGTTTTGTTTACCTGTCATTATCTTTTTAATCTTTATGAAACAAAGCACACAGTCATCTGTGTTTGCCTCCATAATGGAGCTGTCAAATCGAGAAAAGCCCTCGCTGCTGATAGATTACATTCAGACAATACTAATTAACCTCTCTGAAGACCTTTATTTAAAACACTCGCCGCAAGAGAAGTGGACACAAATTGCTGCGGAGTGAAAGATACTAGCACTTATTCATTCACTCTTTCATTTTCCCTCCTTGGCCTTTTTCGACACATACAAAAGTGCACACATGCCATAATTATGTATTCGCCATCCTCACGTTTCATATAATGGTGCAGAGCTTCAAGTAGCTCAGCTCAAAGAGAAGAGAATTAGCATTAGCATGAGTTCCCTCAGGAAGTTCCTGTCTGTGGTTAACATTACTTGTAGAAACTTTCCCATTTTGTTCTATAACATAAATCATACACTCTCATACTCAAATGTGCATTTTGAAACCATTGTGTGTTTTAACATAATGGTTTTAGCAGGTAGCATCTTGTTAGCATACTTCCTGTTGTGCTATTACTGTGCTATTGGTATTACTGCTTCATTTTTAACAGGATTTAATTCAATTACATCAGATCTGGCTGCTAAGCTGTATGTAAACATGCATCAGGTTCATGGTCTTAATGGCGTGCTGCAATTTGTCTACTGAGGTGATATTTATTTAGCATTCCTGATGTCGCTCAGGTTGGCTTCGTGCACAGCTACTGCTGTTTGATCTGGGGGACCTAGAGGAAGTTGTGCAAATGTCAGAGTTATTTGTTTGACAGACAGGTGTCATCATCCTCTTCCTCCGGTCTGGCCACGGGAAGACGACATCATGACGACTGAACTGATATATGTGTGAACTATGTTTGTTGGTCGACCTAATTTGTCACAATGTGACATTCAAAAGCATTAATAACAGGTCACAGCCACTGAGTAGCAGTCAGCGCATATGGCATGGCTGCCTTCAAGGATTCCTGGGATGTTGCGAGTTCATATATAACTTTTACAATTTCAGATTTTCCCCCCTATTTTTCACTTCCCAACAAACCCAGGACACTTTTTAGCATTAGTGCTTGCAAGAAAAATAAAGAGGATGTGCACCATGTTCAGTGTTATTTTAGTATTTTTATATAATATAATATTAAATTATTAAGGGGGGGCCACGACTAGTCATTAGGCCACGACTTAAGGGGAAGTCGTGGCCTACAATATTTATCAACATTTAGTATTAGCTTTTATTTTTATATTTTCAGTTCATTTTTGAGTTTAAGTTTCAGCAATTTTGTTAAGTGCTTTTGTCCTTTTTATTATTATAATTTTTCTTATTATATGTATTTTTATTTATTTATTTGTTTGTTTCAGTTTTAGTGATTTTATTTCTTAAACTTATTTCTATTAGTTGCCAAGGGACCATTTCTTATTTTCTTTTAATTTTCATCTAATATTTGTACAGTATTTTATTTTATTTCAACTTTACTGTAAGATTAAAAAAAAAAAAAAACAGATAATGTCCTTGGCAGAAAGTTAACAGTATTTTGTCCATTAATTTTATAGACATTTTTATAGACAACACAACTCAAAATGTAATTGAAAACACAGGTAAAACCCATGTGAAAATTGATACAGAAAGTTCCTTCATGTTATCAAGGTACATTGGGCCCTAATTTAGAAACTTTTCCTAGTGCTTTATTTTAGTTAATGAAAATTATTTTAGTTACAATAACAACACTGATTATGTTGTGGACTCATTTATGCATTTTATCAATAGTATTTTCAGGCAAGACTGATCACATTGCATACACAGTAAACAAACTACTTTGTGAAGTCAACACTCACAATAACAAATTATTCAATTAAACCATGATGTTTTAATTAACATGCCCCCAGTTGTAAATTTGGGGCTCAAAGAACATTGCAATTTTTAAACCTCACCTCCAATTTATTTATTCATTTTTTTAAAGATCATTTTGCTGTGACTAAAAGGCAACATTGACTTAATTTCCTGTCCTCTGTCTACTGTGCCTATAATAATAATAATAATAATAATAATAAAAAAAACACACACACACTTGACTAACACTTAACTATTGAATTTAAGGTAATTAGGGTAAGTACATTTTGCTCTACATTTCAGACATATTATAACTTGAACATACTAAGTTTTTAGTTTTTAGTTTTTTAGAGTTAAGTGAGCAAATCCAACTACTAATTTAATCCTGCTCATTTTATTTGAAAAAGCATACATGAGGCTACAGATTACAGACATTTCTTTGAACTAAAAATGACGTGTGCTATTTCATGTTTCAATATACTAACTTGCATTTTAAAGCAACATGACTACGAAAAGTGCAAAGATTCAGAATTACCCTTGAATTTCTCTTTTTATTTCTCTTCTCTTTTAGTTGCGGGTAGCTAGAAAATGTGATTTAATAATATATTTGATCAGTAGAGATTCAGCTGAGTTAGCAGGGACACCATGAAGAAGGAAATTAAACAAAACACCATCATTTAATATTAAACCGCATATAGGCCACTAAAAAAAGACCTAAATATAATTATAACTCCTAATCTATTTATAGTTTAGCCCTTATTCCTTGCTTGGGGATACTCATTAAATATTAGCAAAGGCCAGTGTCCACTCCCACTCTGCCATACAGCACAGATATGACTTGAAACAACTTAATTTTTCTGTTTGACTTAAATTAATTGACATGCTGGTAGAGCTTGAAGGTGTGCTGTAATCTACCATACATTTGATCAGTAGAAATTGAGCTGAGTTAGAAAGAACACCATGAAGGAGGAAATCAAATAAAACACCATAACTTATTATTAACCAGCGTAAGTGCCACTTAAAAGCCATGTAAAACACAATTATGACCCAATTAATTAACAGCAACTACGGTATTTATATGCCATATTCCTTGCCTGAGGCTACTCGTTAAATATTCATGAGCAAATGCAGGTGGCCACTCCCACTCAGCCATAATGCACAGATCGAATTTCAAACAATTTAATTTCTCTGTTTGACTTCAATTAATTGATATAACTTAATTAAAAACAGAGATAAAATGTATTAAAACTTATTTTTGAATATAGGCCAATAAAAACATTTAATTTTGATAATGT
Source organism: Sinocyclocheilus rhinocerous (assembly GCF_001515625.1). Lineage (NCBI taxonomy): Eukaryota > Metazoa > Chordata > Actinopteri > Cypriniformes > Cyprinidae > Sinocyclocheilus > Sinocyclocheilus rhinocerous. The sequence goes on from NW_015640043.1 coordinate 787,501, forward strand.
AGTATTAGAAAAACATCACATTTTTGTGGAGGACACACCACAATAAAAGTTTCACTATCAGGTGATGTTCTATATTTCAAGTATATGAACGCAATGACATTCGACTCTCTTTAGCTCCTTAATACTGAGTTTAAAATTGATATGATGACACCTTATCTGAAGGCCATTGTAAAGAAGACCAAGCAGTGGATTTAGATAAGCCTCGACCGAGCGAAGCCACAGATATCGCACGGGCGAGGTAGATCATTCTCGCATGCATTGTCATCCCACCGCCTTTCATTCTAAAATTACACTCCCACTGTGACTGAATCCACAAGAAACCCTATTATTTCTGTCGATTCTCGGGAGTTTGCGAAGCAATTCTCACTCTGGCTCGGGCAGCAAGCTTGTGCGGCGCTCAAACACGCAGCATGTGAGAACTGCCATTTGTGTGCCATTTTCAGCCTCACACCTCTGCCTGAAAGAGCGGCGCTCTCCAGAGACCGCTGTCTTAGCTGAAGTGAGGAATCATGCTTTTGCTAGTGCCTGCGTCTCGCACCCTGCACGCATGGACGAACGTTGAATGACTTGAGGCGTCTTTGACGTATTGCAGCCATCTTTAAATCAGTTGCATTGAGACCAGCGAGACTGAAAGTGACAGAACGATGGTGTATGGAGATGGGACAAATATATCCGCTAATGTTCAGCTCGAAGAGATATCGCGGCCCTTCAAGCTGATAAACACTGTTTGCTTAGGCAGAACGCATCTGAAGTAAATAGAAGTGAAAGCCTGCTTTGGGCAGGATAAGGTGAAACAAAGAGATGGCAAAGAACTGAAGGTTCAGTCCGAGTGCAAGCGTGTTTGCCTCCACTGTTGATAATGTTATAACACCAGAGTTGTGGTACATTTTGTTCACACTCCGTTTACCTCATAGATTCGATATCTTCTCGATCTGAGGCTCTCGTTTCTTTAGCAGGACAGGTGTATGGCTTTCCAAATCAGTGGCAGCTAGTGCTTTATAGCAGACAAAATATGTGCTGTTCTTCTGTGGAACACAAAAGAAGATATTTTGAAATAAATATCTGTGCTTTTTATGTCCATATTCACAAAAGTGAAGGTTCTTAAGTGGCATCAAATGGTTCCAAGATCAGCCTTTAACTTCCATGGAATCTTTTTGTTCCACAAAAGGTTCTTTATAGTAAAAATGGGTTGTTCGGATTATTGAAAAGTTCTTCACAATAACAAAAAATGGTTCTTTTAAGAAGTGTTCAATGAAGGGTTCTTTCAGGAACCAAAAGTAGTTGTTCTATGGCATAACTGTGAAAACTCACTTTTGGAACCTTTTAAGAAAAGAAAGTGAAATGGTCTAATGTTGTTTTGGACCCCATTGACTTTCATTATATGGTGAAAAACTGTTAGAATAGATTTTTTTTTAAATAATCCCTTAATAATAATAAAAATTCTAAGAAAAAAGAAACATTTGTTTTTTTTTATTTTGGTTATATCTCACAAAAGGATTGTATGGAAGCCCGTTTCCGCCACTGAATAAAAAAGGTAATTGCGACTTTTTATCTCACAATTCTGACTTTTTTTCTCATAACTGCGTGATACAAACTCGCAAATTTACTTTTTTTCTCAGAATTGCATGATATAAACTCGCAATTGTGAGTTAAAAAGTCATAATTGTGAGATATAAACTCGCAATTCTGAGAAATAAAGTCAGAACTGCGTGATATAAACTCGCAATTGCGAGACATAAAGTCGCAATTCTGAAATATAAAGTCAGAACTGCAATATATTTTCTCGCAATTCTGACTTTATAACATGCAATTGCGAGTTTATAACTCTGAGAAAAAAAATCAGAATTGCGAGATATAAACTTGCAAATCTGAGAACATATCAGTACCCCCCCCCCCC
>NW_015640043.1:790316-800109 GCF_001515625.1 Sinocyclocheilus rhinocerous
AAATTGGACTTTACCTAGCAATTGCGAGTTTATATCACACAATTCTGACGTTATAACTCGCAATTGCATGTTATAAATAGATATAAACTCGCAATTCTGATAAAAAAGTCAGAATTCCGAGAAAAAAAGTCAGATTTGTGAGATATAAACTCGCAATTCTGAGAAAAAATTTAGAATTGCGAGAAAAAAAAAGTCAGAATTGCAAGATATAAACTCGCAATTGCGTGTTATAAAGTCAGAATTGCGAGATATAAACTCGCAAATCTGAGAAAAATTTCAGAATTGTGAGAAAAAAAGTCAGAATTGTGAGATCTAAACTCGCAATTCTGAGAAAAAATTTAGAATTGCGAGAAAAAAAGTCAGAATTGCAAGATATAAACTCGCAATTGCGTGTTATAAAGTCAGAATTGCGAGATATAAACTCGCAATTGCGAGAAAAAAGTCAGAATTGCGAGCTTTTATCTCGCAATTGTGACTTTATATCTCGCAATTCTGACTCTATAACTCACAATTGCGAGTTTATTATCTCGCAATTCTGTGAAAAAAAGTCGCAATAACCCTTTTTTTTTTTTTTTTTCATTGGCGGAAACGGGCTTCCATAGGATTGTGAGATATAAACTCAGAATTGCGAAATATAAACTATGCAAGAAAAAGTCAGAATTTTTAGATAAAAAGTCGCAACCTTTTTATTTTTTAATTCTGTGGCAGAAAAAAAAACTGAATTGGCAGATGTAAAACCAGAATTCAGAGAAAAAAGTCAGAATTGCAAGATGTAAACTCACAATTGTGAGATATATACTAGGGATGTTCATTTTAACCGTTTAACCGACCGTAAGAATTTTGACCGATTAATACAATACAGTTAAACGGTTTAAAAAGTCATTTAATTATTAATTTTTTCAGTAATTTATCAAAATATTTAAAAAGGTTTGCTGCATAGTTAAAATGCGCTACGAGTATAAAAAAATGTGTTTTTAGGGGGAAAAAACATAAGTCGCGTATAAGTCGCATTTTATTGTTTCATTCAGAAATAGGCCTAATGCCGACGCGAAATGTTTACAAACATTATAATAAACACTGTAAACATAGCTAGGCTATTTTAGTTCCCCTCACTCCACAACAAATCCTTTCAATTAACAGTATTTAGAAAAGAACAAGAATTAAAAATATAAGAAGCTATAGCAATATAAATGACAAGCCAAAACGAATTCATTTAGGCTAAAACGAAACTGAAACCAATGTTGGGTCTCTCATTCCACACAAAATCAAATGTTTTCGTATTCGCGATGTATTTGAATGGCAAATTATTATTTATTATGTACTTCACTCGCGTTCCAATATCCACGTAAAACAAAATGTTTTGCATAACATCACTGCGGTGCAGTGATAACACTTAACGGCACAGATTTTACTACATATTTTTTACTAGGCCTACATATTTTTTTTACTACATAATTTTTTTTCCATATGTTTGACTGACTGTATTTTATTGTGATAATGAACAGCACTAGAGGCGGTTTAGCCAATCACAACACACTGGGCTAGCTAACCAATCAGAGCCCATCGCCTATTTCTGAGGGAGGGGCTTCATAAAAGCAGGAAATTGATCAGCGCGTTTCTCAGAGAAGGGACAGAGCGGTGTGGAATAAAGGTAAATTATGTGAAAAATAATGCGTTTTTTTAAAAACAAAGCATTAACACATGTTAGACTGCACCCCATAATCACAATCAAGCCTAGAAAAAAAACCACTGAACCACTGCAATTCTGACTTTTTCTCTCACAACTGCAAGTTTATATCTTTACCCCTTATTAACACACAACTGAAATAATCCACAAAGCACAAGACACACGATTAGAATCAGCCATTTCATATCATATCGATCCAGGACAAATAGGTTATCAAGGGATGACGCTCATTCAATAACACATGCTGCTTATTTAATATTATGGATATCTGCAAAAAAGAGAATCACTAGATGTAGAAAATGCACATGTATTACAGTAAATGAATAAAACACACTGTACTTTCACCCTAGGGCATCAGTTATTAAAAAAACTAAATTCAAATTACAGCAATGAGGTCCACTTTTCATTGCTGCAAGACAAAATGACATTACAGGAAACCCAGCCAACCACATCCACCACAAAATCTGCCTCTATGCTGACAATGTTCTCTTTTTCTTGCAAAATCCCAATACATCATCCATATGGTTTGTAATCACATTAACATTTTCCCTCAGTTATCGGACTACAAATTGGAATTAATGCACAATTTAGCCACTAAATGCAAGATATGCTTTCTCTACATCAGCAGCATCACCACATATCTTTGAAAGCACATTTATTTTAATTTGTCCAACCAATATGATTCAATTTTGCACTCCTAAAAACAATACAAGATGTTTTACATTTTATGATCATTTGTGTCTCCCTTATTAAATGCAATTACTGACAATCCCCAATCAACTATGTAGTAATTGTCCATCAGTGAGCTCATACACAATTTATTTACATGCATAAGCACATTATCTCTCTTGACTTCTCCCAATAAATAATAAAACATTGTTGTTAAATGTTTTGGTATTTATATTGAATATTTCGTTGTCTCTTATGAAAAAAGAAGTACACTTTATACTTTTAAAAAAAGATTACTTGTTACAGAAATAATAGACTTAAATAGTGAATTGAATGTAATGTTTGCAGGCACTTATCTGCATGTTAAATGAAAAGATATTAGTTTAAATTTATATTAAATGCAATTAGCTGAATTTAAGAGTGCTTTTCTGATCTACTTAAGTAGGATTTAAGTGCACCTTTATATGCACTTTAATTTCATAATTCTTTTGCTTTTGAAATATGGTTAACTAAAATATACTTTGTCATTTCTATTGAAACGTCTATGTCATGTATTTAAATATATTTATAATTACATGTTTGTAATGAAGAAGCTGTAATTCAACAATTCAAATATATTAAATGTTATTCAGAATAACACTACAGTTAAAATGATAAACAAATACTTTATATCTGCTTTAGTATGTTAAACACATAAATGTACTTTAAACCATGACAAAATATTAAAACAATGATTTAAAATGTACTTTAAAGTAAAAACTTTAATTTGACATTATTCAAAAGTGCACATTTTAAAAGTATGTTAAGAAACAGTCATAAAATTGGCCTTTTATTTCATTAATAAAATGATTTTCACTATATTTTCTGCTAGAACAGTTTTTTTAACATAACTTTCGCTAAGATTTGAAGTACACTACAAGTGCACATTCAAAGTGCACTTCTTTTTTTTCAAAAGGTATTATTAATAATGCTATTGGTACTGCACTAAACATCATTGTAATGATTTGCTTAAATTTACAGTAATTTAGAAAATGAACAATTTTATTGATTTACTGTTTTAGAATTTGAGACCTGACAAACATCTTTTTCTAAAAAGTTTTGATTGAAAAATGTCCGTTTGTAATATAAATGCAAAGACACATGTTTAAGCAAGTGATCAAGTGATCTTTTTGTGGCTTTGTATCTCACATTACGGAAGTTAAACGCATTGTGATGCAGTTTTATGTTTATTATTTAGTAAATTAAATCTCTGCGGCCGTTATCAACACACTGCCACAAGAAGAGATGTTTATTCACCTGAAATGTGATTCCGACATCAAACGGCACTGCTGCAGATAACCTCATCCCCAAAAAAGATGATACAATGCTTTAATTACTGAAGATAGCGACGCTCATACTAATTCTGATACCCCAAATGAGTGAATTTGTTTAAGTGGATTATAATGAGCCAAAGGCCTCGAGGACGAGCACATCTCACTCAGATTCTGTCAGCATGAAGAAGCAAACAGGATTTGTGCTCTCAAAGGCAATGCTGTCGATTTAGCGATTAGCATTAGCATAAGTCACCCCCTGGGCACACGCAGAAATATAGAGTGGAGCGGCAATAGTCAAACTTTATTTTTCGGGTTGACTGAAATAGGATATTCGCAATTAGTGCCGGGTAAAGGATGCAGATATATGGGATGTAACATCCTAAGGGTTCTGGGTTAGCAGAGAGTTAATGGGAGTGATGGCGAGATTGTTTGCAGCCAGGTTGGCTACAGGCTGTGAACTGCATTAGAATTTGCCATTTCAGTAATTTGAATTGTTTTCTTCTCATTTGGAAGCCTAAAACAGTTGGCTGAGCCTGAATCATTACTTTCATGCCAGTCAGAAACTGATTGAGGAAGAAAACTATATTTTTATTAACATCTAGAATACAAAGAATTAATTGTTTAATAAGAATGACTCTGTTCTTCTCAAACTCTTCACAAAGAGATGTTCCTGTCCATTCAACAAACGATTCTTAAAGGGGTCATATGATGCTATTTTAAAGATCATTATTTTGTGTCTAAAAGCAAAAAAAATAAAAATAAAAAAAACACTACCTAAGATTTGTTTGATTAGTGTTGAAATGGATTCATTTAAAGGTACACCTAACATTTTTTTAAATTTTTTAATAAGTCATCATTTACTCACCCACGTCACTGCAAACCCATATTACTTTTTTTCCTACAAAACACAAAAAGTGCATTTCTGAATATAATTCTAGCCACAATTTCCCATACAATGAAAGTGATTAGGGACTAGAGCTTAACTACATTTTTCAGTAGCGTATGTTCACATATCTGTTTTGAAACAGTTTGTTTATGTGTCAGATAACTACTGCTCTGGTTGCAAAAATAAATTATTAAATCTGGTCATTTATTTATTATATCCTACAGTTCAAAGAATTAGGGTTGGTAAGAGAGAAAAAAAAAGAAATTTATACTTTTATTCAGCAAAGACACATTAATTTGATCATAAGTGACAGTAAAGACATTTATTATGTTACAAAAGATTTCTTTAATGAAATAAACGTTCTTTTGAACTTTTTATTCATCAAAATATCATGAAAAAAGTATCACTGTTTCCACAAAAACATGAAGCAGCACAACTGTTAATAATAATATAATATAATATAATATCATATCATATCATATCATATCATATCATATATTTCTTGAGCAGTAAATCAGCATATTAGAATGTTTTTCTAAAGGATCATGTGAAATAAATTACAAATAAATATATAAAAATATAAAAATATATCATTAATAAATTATTAATTAATTAAATTAATGTGTAATGTTCCAAAAAAATGCCCACCAGCCTCAAAGGGATAGTTCACCCAAAAAATGAAAAATCTGTCATCATTTACTCACCCTCAAGTTGTCCCAAACATGTATGGATTTTTCCACACTATGAAAGTCAATTGGGACTGTCAACATTCTTCAAAATACCTTCTTTTGTGTACAAAAGAAAGAAACAACATGAACAACATGAAGGTGAGTAAATGATGACAGAATGTTCATTTTTGGTTGAACTATCCCTTTAAAATCATTGTATAATGTGCACACTCTCTACTAGCACCACTACTAGCACCAAATGAGACATCAGGTTTTATTTTTTTCATGTCTAATAAAACTTTGCCGTAGCACCACCACATGCTATGACTCACTGATTTGGTTCAGGTGTTAATTGCATCTTTAGTAATGGCCACGTATTCTGACTCCAACCAACAGATTTACATTACATTAGCTCTCCTCTCAGAGCATCTGAGGCGTCGTGTGCTGCTGAAAAGCTTTAATCCCTACAGCGGCGCCAGTATAATTCCTACAATCAAAGCACAACAAAATACGGCAAAAAAAAAAAACTTAAATTCATGAATACTTAATCATAGACACTGCCGTCCTCATGTCTACAGCAATTTCTTGTGTGGTTCCAGCAGTCGCTAGATGGATTAGGTCAGCCCACCACTTTTTCAGATGCTTTTTGTCACCTAAGAGGCCCATTTAACGTAATCTAATGCTCTGGGCTGGCCATGGGAACCTAATAGAGGAGGATTTATTGTCAACTCCTTGTCCTCTTCTAATATTTTTCCATGCTACTCAATGGTGCCCTAAACTACCACACTTATTCAGTCTGAAATTTTATCTGGCGGCACACTCTAAAAAAGTTATGTCCCTCTCCTGCCTTCGCTCGCTGTCTAATTATCCAAAGACGAGCTACCTGCACATCACACAGCAAACTAACCTGCAAGTTAGATCCACAGAGACTACAGACTTGAGGTAGCCACGCTGAAAAACTCCTCTGAAAAGAGGAGCGCATTATGACCAAAAACTTTGTTTTTATAAAGCGGTAATGGTTAAGAATAAAATGATTGAAAATCGCATGTAAATAAGAAAATGTTAATTAGTTATAAAATTAAAACCAATTTAAAATAAAAAATAAATACTAACCAAAGTAATGCTATTTTTAAATAAGCCAGTGAATTAAATGGTCATAACATCTAAAAACACAGTTTACTAACATTCAGTGTATAATAAAATTAAATATTAAAATAATTAAAGTAAACTACATTTAATAAAAAAAATAACAATTAATAAATTATTTTAAATATTATATTAATAAAAACTGTATATAAAAGAAAAAAGTAATGTCTACTTTTTAAATAAGCCAGTGATTTAAAGGGTCATAACAAATAATTATTATGTAATGTAAAATAAAAAAGAGAAAAAATAATAGAAAGTATTTATTTATAAAATATTGTACATTTTAAATACTAAAATCTCTATTTAGAGTGATCACAAAAACTGAAAACACAATTTGTTAGTATTCAATACAAAATAAAATACAACACAAAATATCAAATAAAACACTTATTTATAAATTATCCCTAAAAAAATACAATTGACTAAAAGAAATATTAAAATAATGACTAATTTTGTTAAGTTAGTGAATTAAAGGGTCTGAAAAATACAATATATTAACATTTAATAATACAATGAAATATAAAAAACATCATTAAAAAATGAAAATTATAAATGTTAAATATTATATAAAGCAATATTACATAAGAAATATTATGTTATTAAAGACAAATAAAAGAAAATACTTTATAAAATCATCTTAAAAAACTAAAATATAAATAAATAATGTCTATTTTTAGATAAGCCAGTGAATTAAATGTTCATGAAAACTAAAACTCACAGCTTTCGAGATGTTTAACACCTGGCTGGCACAAAACAGTAAAAACACCACAATAAAAAGCATAGTTACTTAATGAGTTTTAAACATACACAAGCCAAGCAGACATATCTACCGCACTATAACTGTATAGCATCTCTACTGGCTGTCACGTTTGTACCATTGCACATTATACAGTACATACAGCGCCATACCAAGCGCTGCATAAATGAAAGAGGACATGGAATAAGAGAGATGGAAAAAACGGATACGATGACCCTCTTATGTGAATCCCTGACTCAGGTTTGGAAGCCTTATGAGTCTCTTTCTTGGAGGAAATGGGATGAAGTCACATCCCCCAGTCTCAGACAGAGGTAAGCGCTCTATGTGATTAGCGATTCCATGTAGAAGCACATCCTGCTTCTTTTTGATCACGGGCCTTTGGAAGCTGTGCAGAGAAAACAGCTGATGGTGAGTCTGTGAAATGCAGAATCAAGCCTGGGATGGAAATGAACCGGCTGCATTACCGTCAGCCAAGCGCACAGAATGTGCCAGAACGCCGCTCAAGCTCAGTCAGACAGCTACCTGTGGTATTTGGCTGGCATTTACAAATGTAGCCTCTGGTTGAGCTAAAAAAAATAAATAAATAAAATAAAAATAAAAGCAAGAGCAGGAAATACGTGGCAATTAAAGAAAACCGCCTCCATCCCAAACAGCCCCGGCTTATGTAAGACGTGCAGGGAAGACGACGGACTCATCCATCACAAACCTGTAAATTACCAACATGTTTTATGACTGTGCTTGAAATGAGCAATGCACGAGAAGAAAGAAACATGATCTTGGTATATTTCATCAAAAATCACTTCATGTCAGAAGGATTTTCAGTGTGCAGCAGGCGCCAACAACCTTAGGCATTCTATTTATTTATTTACTTGCTTGGCACAAAAACAATGATAAACTTTCAATTAAATATTATATAATTTTCTGTAATTATGGTGGAATAATATTTGCCATAAAATAATAATAATAATAATCTGAAAGAGTCAACATTTTGGGAGTTTTTTTCTCTCTCTCTTGCAAAAAATGGTCAGTGAAAAGTGCTTAATAAAATCTTAATAAAATGTTAATTATCAAGCTCAGAAAGCGCTGTTTTTCCATAAATGTATTTAATATAATTTTCTATTAATATGAAGTTTGAGTTATTGCATTTGACATTTTTTCTTTTGCAAAAAAATGGTCATTGAAAAACTTTTAATAAAATTCTAATTGTCAGCATCAGGAACAGCTGTTTAATTGTCTATAAATATGTTGGAATTGTTTTAAAATAAAATTGTATTTATTATTAAATGCATTTTATTTCATTGTGTTTCTGTGTATTTTATTTTAGAGTAAACAGAAGCAGGACTTTGTAGTATGCAAAAACATGTTTTTTTTCTTTGAATACAATTTTCACATTACAGATATTTTCTCTAAATAACCATTCAATTGTGTCAAAATTAACTGGACAGAATTAATACAATTTAAAAATGACTAAAGTTGCAAAGAAACAGGGAAACAAAAATTGAGCTAAAATTAAGTTGAGGCTGGCTAGTTTGGGACTAAATGTTGTTTGATAGTTATTGATCATTAAAAAAAAACAATACTGCATTTGTTGAGTGAATTTAATTGCTGGATACAACCGAGAAGTCAAGACCTCTACCATGAAACACCAAATTCACCAAAAACATATCAAATCAGGCATTTAAACTAGCTAATTTACATGCTATTTTAATCTTATGTTAGATAACAGTTTACCTCACATATCTAATAGTTCTCACGACAACAAAAACATGACTCTAATGTGTCAAAAAAAGGGAATGGAAAACCAATTTGTACCCCATCCACAAAAAGTGGCAAATGAAAAATATATTAGCTTTCCCAACAGTATACGCATCCTCTGCCTCCCTACTTCCTATGGCTAAAACCAGCCCATCTGTCATGGGCAAGAGGAAGCCTGTCAATCTTCCCCCATGAGCAGTTGGCCTTAGATGAATCACCTCCGGGCTTTGGGAGCATCCCTTGCAAACGCAACACACAGATTCACAAACACACACACTCAGAGATAAACTATAAAATCCTGGGAGGGAATTAAGATTTTATCTGGGGCCAATCAGAAGCTCGGTTGTCAAAGGATGTGAACGTTGCTCCGAACGCTTCGCCGTAATGAAATCGACGGAGTAAAGGAACAAGATGAAAAATGCCAGAGCCAATCAGCGCTTTCAAAGTGTGAGTGAAATGCACTCGCCTCGAGGGATAGGCTGAGATGTCACACAACAACCGGTCTGTAAAGTCTTGTTATCTGTTTGTTGCATAGCCTCCTAATAATGCTACTTTATTAGCAATGTTTCTTAAGCAGGCATTCGTTTATAAGCCTTATTCTGCATTATAGTAGCAAAATATCTAAACTTTAATTTATTTTAATTTATTTTTTTACATTAAAACAAGATTCTAGTAAGTAACCAAAATAAAGAGCTTAATCAGACAAAAGTGGAAATGATGCACATGCAAGTAATGGTCATTAAAAAATATTTTATCTTAATTTAATAAACCAGTATATGAATAAATTATAGTGGTATATTGTTTAATTAAAATAAAAATGTTCTAAATAGTTAGAAATAGATGAGTTGATAATTTCATTTTTAATAGTTACATGTAAATTTACTATATATATATATATATATATATATATAT
>NW_015640043.1:800275-803268 GCF_001515625.1 Sinocyclocheilus rhinocerous
ATAAATACACTAAAATGTATTAAAAATATTTTCTCTATAATTATTTCTACATTTATATTAATTTAAGTTTTGTATATATTAAATTTTATTTCAATTTTTTATTTAGCTTTATATTTTATCTAGTATATACATATATATATATATATATACACATATATATATAAAATAGTTTACAAAAAACTAATTATAAATTAGATTTAAAAAATCAAATGTTGTCATTGCTACTAAATGAAATAAATATAATGAAGCACTAAAATTACTAAACCTGAAACTGAAATAAAAATAAAAGCTAAATAGAAATATTTATTAACAACAACAAAAATGACAAAAACACAAAATTACAAAAATGTCAACTACAGTAAAAAGTAAAATAATGTAAAAAAATTAAATCTATAAAAAATAGCTATAAAAGTGAAAGTATTAATAAATACTATAATCGTATATAAACAACACTAAAATAATAACCACTAAATGTTTATAGCCAGATGCAAACATGCATATTTATTTTGTCATTGCATGAAGCATTAAGAAGAAGTGGAAGTTAGGAGAAAATCAAGGCAGTGCAAGTAAGAGCCAGCACATTTTTGCATCCCCACATATTTAAAAGCATCATCTTAAAACTCACTAAGGTGCTGTCATCACTTGAATGATATAGAAACCACAAAACCCTGGGGTCCCTCAGAAAGGCAAATTCCGGAGATCACGTGACCCGCTGACAGAGATGGCCGCTTGAGTCTAAAGCTCCCAGACCCGGTGTCGTTGAACCATTCGTTTAAGTTATAGTCTCGGCGCAACGTTCTTATATTTGTTCTCTGAACTTGTTTACTTTTAAAGGCAAATTCCATTTGCTAGACATGACTTCCAGAGAATTCACCTCAGAAATACTCAGCGAGAGTGTCTTTTCAGCAAAAGTGCTGACTTCAAAATAAAGCACCACCACAACGTTCAGAAACGGCTCCTCTTCGCTCACCTCCCCAGACGATGCGCAGGCGCCCTCTTGAACCTAAAACATGACCGCGCAAAAGATCTTTTCTGGTGCAGTTCCAAAAAAATAAAGCTTTGCTTCATCCAACAAGCAGCTAACAAAGTTTGGCGCTTTAACAGTTCTCCCTGTGCAGTGTTTACAGATTTTCTGGCTCTGTCGTACGTAATCAGACACTTTTCTATAGGCTCAGCTGGGAGAGTTGCACGAATGTCTGGATGTCCAAAAGCAGAAGTACTGTTTGTTGTAGATGTGCCTCATTATCTTTGGCCATGGCTGGTGCTGGTGTAACAGAGCCCCCTGGTGTGGTAATTGCTGGATTCCAGCCGTAACTTTCCGAGCCATATGCTCCCACGCTTCGCTGCAGCTGCCACAACTACCTAGTGTCCAGCTGAGACTATCAAACCGTGGTTTAAGACAACAGTGCTTTCAGCCCACCTCCAGACAGCAGAGAAGAGCTGGAAGCTTAAAAGGAGATGATAAGTCTATTTACTTCAATGGCTTTGCTTTCCATATGCAATCATACATGATGTACAGTTTATTACAGGATGTGCTTGTCCAGCGCACCAGAAAAGTTGTCCATGTTTTCTGGGGACAGTTTTTTGGAGCTGTCCTCAGAAATGTCCTTGATTGCACTGTGAATTCAAAACAGCACCCAAAGAAAAATACCCCTTAAAGACTGAGAAGTGAAGCCTACAGATTACTGCAAATTTTGTGGTGTTTGTTTTGACCAACAGAGGGCGCTGCACAGTCTAACAGCTTGAATCTGTGTTATCATTTACCTTCCTTTGGTAATTACTTGCGTACAGTAGTTTTTGCTGGTGTACAGTTCTCCTGGTTTAGTTCAGCTTTAGCATATTAGTTATTTATATATGCTAATTAGGGCTGCACGATAAATCGCATGCGATATTTAATGCGCATCTTAAATCCGGTCAGTAAATCCGGTTCTGTAATCAGCGGTAAGTCTCCATCACGTGCGGGCTTTCAAATGGAGCAGCATTTACTTTCATATATGAACGTGGTTTTGCGTGGCTTGTCAGTGAACAATGGCTCTGTGTAGTAAATGCTCCTCAATGTGAAAGCACACACGTGGAGATTTACAGCTGATTATAGAACCGGCTTTACTGACAAGATGCACATTAAATATCGCATGCGATTTATCGTGCAGCCCTAATGCTAATAGATACAATTATCTTAGTTTACTCTTTAGTTTAGGTTTAGCTTTAGCATTTGTCAATTATGTCAATTCTAATTCATATTAGTTTTTTTTATATATGCTAATATACTATTTTCTCATGCTGCATCCAAATATGCACACTTCCAACAATATTGTATGCCAAAAACAGTATGTCAAAATAGTAGTGTAGGCTTATCCAAGTTCACAGTATTCGAAAAACGGTCTTTCATACTACTCTCATTCAACTCCCCATTTTCATAACTTTTGTAATAGTCGCAAAGTAAGTTTCAAATCAAGTATGCGATTTTGCATGAAACTTCAGTTTATTCGTTAGTTCAGCATTAGATTTAACATAATAGTTGTATTTCCTATATTATATTTACAATTTTCTTGGTTTCATTATTTAGTTTAGCTTTATCATTAGCAAATAGTTTACAGTTGTACAGTTCTTTTATTCTTTAGTTTAGCATTAGCATATTGATTTATATTTGCTATTGCAGTGTTAATTTTGTCAACAAAGATGACGATGAAAAATATTCGTTAACGAACATTTTTTCTGTGACTAAGGTGAGACGTTGACGAGCTAAAACTAATATCTGATGACGAAATTATGACGAAATTCATGCCGCGTCTTCGTTAACTAGACAAGATGGGACTATAATGTTATTTGAGGACTATGAGTAGCCTATAGGCTACTGTCTTGTCCTTCAAAATGTGCGTCCCTGTCATTGGATTGCAATCGGATAAGGGGCGTTTGCATATCTAGTCTCAGTATGGCAGCCGCAGTAGATGGGTAGGCTACCAAAATGCGAACTAGCGATCTGAAACAATGGC
>NW_015640043.1:803359-804663 GCF_001515625.1 Sinocyclocheilus rhinocerous
GCTTTTTTCAAAAATTATATATATATATATATATATATATATATATATATATACACACACACACACAGTATAACTATTATTTTTATAAGTTGCTCCATTTTCACTACTGTTAAAGGGATAGTTCACCCAAAAATTCCAAATTCAATCCTTGATTCAAATTTCTCATAAGCTTAATTGATTTGGTCTAAAGAGAGAAGAATTAATGACTATTTTCGTTTGAAGACTACATATAAAATAGCTACTAAAATAAATGTTGGTAACTGCAGTTTGGCTAAAAGTAATGACTAAAAGTTGACAAAAATGCAATGACTTTTCGTTGTCTAAAACTAGACTAAAACAATGAAAGACTCAAATGACTAAAATGTGACTAAGACTATTAAGCATTTTCGTCTCAAGATAGAGACAGACTAAATCAAAAATGCCTGTCAAAATTAGGAATGTTGAGAATGTTACAAAGAAATGTACAATTCTTTTATTCTTTAGTTTAGCTTTAGCATTAGCACATTAGCTTATGCCAGCTATGTAAAATTCTCCAGGTTTATTCTTTAGTTAGCATTAACACTAGTTTTATATGTCAATATACAATTATCTTGGTTGATTCTGTAGTTTAACTTTACCATTAATATATTAACTTATGTACAAATTATGTAGCTACAACTCTGTTTATTCTTTAGTTTAGCTTATTAGCATATTAGTTTATATATGCTAACATACAATTCTGTTTATTCGTTAGTTTAGCTTTATCATTAGCATATATATGCCAATTATATAAAATTCTCTCAACTTATTCTTTGTTCAGCTTTAACATTAGCATGTTAGTTCTCTCAGTTTGTTTTTTAACTTTAGCAGCAGCATATATGGGCTAAGTATGTACAATTCTCAGGGTTTTTTTTTATCACTTGGGTTTAGTACAGGTGTTCATGCTTTGTTTTGGATGCATGCTAACTTAAAGGGATAGTTCACTCAATAATGAAAATTCTGTCATTAATTACTCACCCTCATGTCGTTCCAAACCCGTAAGACCTCCGTTCATCTTCGGAACACAAATTAAGATATTTTTGATTAAATCTGAGAGCTCTCAGACCCTGCATAGACAGCAACACAACTGTAATGTTCCCAGGTCCAGAAACGTAGTAAGGACATCGGTAAAACAGTCCATGTGACATCAGTGGCTCATCTTCAGTTTTGCGAAGCTACGAGAATACTTTTTGTATGGAAAGAAAACAAAAACAACAATTTATTCAACAATTCTTCTCCCCCGAGTTACGTCTTCTGCCATTTTGGAGAGTTCCCTAAGTACGTAA
>NW_015640043.1:808451-852331 GCF_001515625.1 Sinocyclocheilus rhinocerous
GGGGGAGAAAGCACGCGCATGAACGTAATCTGCGTAATCAGCGTTGTTTACGTTCGGAGGAGAAAGCGCGCGCATGAACGTAATCTGCGTAATCAGCGTTGTTTACGTTCGGAGGAGAAAGCGCGCGCATGAACGTAATCTGCGTAATCAGCGTTGTTTATGCTTAGGGGAAAGTGTACGTGCATTGTGATACTCTCTAAAATGGTGGAAGACGGTAACTCTGGGGAGAAGAATTGTTGAATAAAGTCATTATTTTTGTTTTCTTTGCGTTCAAAAAGTATTCTTGTAGCATCACAAAATTAAAGTTGAGCCACTGATATCACATGGACTGTTTTACCGATGTCCTTACTACGTTTCTGGATCTGGGAACATTACAATTGCATTGCTGTCTATGGAGGGTCAGAGTGCTCTCCGATTTCATCAAAAATATCTTAATTTGTGTTCCGAAGATGAACGAAGGTCTTACGGGTTTGGAACGACATGAGGGTGAGTAATTAATGACAGAATTTTCATTTTGGGGTGAACTAACCCTTTAAGCGTCATTCAGCAGATATTCAGTTAAAGGATGGAAGGGTGTTCTTTATAGTTCATAAGTGTGCAATGATGACTAAATATAATTTATGGGGCATTTATATTGGGCATGTTACACTGCATGGCAGCTTTCACATTACCATTTTTTCGTGCAAACCACGCTTTGTTTGAAAATAAACTGCCAGTGTGAAAGCCCCCTTAGAGTTGTATGATATAGCATAGTTTATCACAGTACTAAATGTACCATGATCAAAATACGCAATCCCGGAAGAGTCCTCTTTTTTTTAATTAATAGTAACAACACTTTAAATTTCTGTGATATACTGACCATTAAACTAGAAGTGAACCTTATTTGCAAGCCACTGCCGAATGATGCATTTACACGTCTTTCATGCACATGCAGTAACGCAGTGACATCTCAAAGCTGGTAAGGCTTAATGTCACTGATTAGCATTATTTTATGGATCTAAGACACATTCACAAAAACACTCATTGGTCCCATAAAGCATCCGGGGGCAATAGGAGCTCATTTAGCACAGCCATCAAAAATACATTGTAACACTTCACTTGCCTGAAGAGAACAGAGAAGGAGACAACCTGAAGGCTGTATGACTCAACGTAAGGTAGGCCACTCTGTCTAAGTGACTGTTCCACTCGGTCAAACAAATAATTTCTTGTTCAGCAAACTTCTGGTCCTCAGCATCGGAAATTATTTAGACTGACGTGGTTGTTGCTATTACGGTGCTCTGACAATGGAGCTAGTGGTGGAAAGTGTGTCGTCAGCACATGGAAGAAACTGTGGTTTCACCAAGCTGATAAAAATCACTGATATTTACTGAGCTTCTATCAAAAATGTCAAATTTAGAGAGCTGTACTTGCCCCATAAAATGCAAGAATATCAGTGATATTCTCAGTGAATTAAAAAAACTTTGCAAAGGTCTCTCTCATTGTAAAAGGCAGCAGCAGTAATGAGATAAGGAAGAGGTTTGGATAAGTGTTTCCTACCCACAGTGCACTGGAGCGTGTGAATGTAAGAGTATTGCCCACATGGCTGCGGGCAAGACAAGAAAATCCGACATTATATGTGGTAAATTATATGTTCCGTTTCAGAAACCACCCATCCATTTTTAAAAAGGGAGGCCAAAATACTTCCTGTGCTCAACAGCAGGTCAGCCAAGGTGCCCCCACTCAGGGTTTCCCTGGTACAGGCACAATGCCAGAGATCCACTTCTACCTCATTCAGCCTCTGAGCTGGAATTTACCCAACTGCACTGTGACGATTTAAGTGCTATTGAATTTGATGTCTTATTTACTACAAATGCTGTCTTATAAAATGTCTATATTTTACATTCCATTTAGTTTGACATGTTCATTTTTAATCTCTCTGTTATAATTAGATTAAGCTGTTTTTGCTACTGTACCTTTATAACTTCATGTAAGGTTGTTGTCAAGTTGTTGAGTGAATTATTGCTGTGTTCACGCCATATCGTAATTACAAGATTCCAACTTGTAAAAAGCGTTCACATCCTAGTAGGACTTGTAATTACAACGTGTAAACTGGGAATTTTCTGAGAGCTCTGACTTGTACCACACGACCTTACCTGACGGCCGCAGATTCATTTAGGCGTTGATTGTGTTGCCACACAAACACATAATTCTGAGTCTGAGGACGTGAACAGCTCCAAGGAGAGCCTCTTGTGTTGTCATCTCGAAATTGACATGGCGTGAATGCAACATATGATACCATTTAGCATAACTTCTACAATTCTGCAGATACGTTTTACTCTTGGTGAACTAGGAGGGAGATTAAAGTATGTCTACATATTACAAAAAGTTTGCAAGGTGTTTATAAAATGTGCATTGTAATTTTTTGCTTATTTTGCACTGATATGCAGTCATCGTATACTGACACCTAGTGGTGTGGATGTAGCCTCACGGAAAAACAAACACATTTAAATGTCGATGCCATTATAGAAATTCAATATTAGTCTTCAGTCATCATTTATTGCATGAGTCAAGCATTCAATAACATGGCAGTTACACATCTGGTCATGTGATTACAAAATGACCGCCTCCATAAGGTGACCTGCTCCATGTAAAATGAGTACTGAATTACTGAAGTATTTATTAATAACTGTGTTTTCACAAATCCAAAGTTGCGCTGAGGTGTCAGAGCATGGTGATACATTTATGATGGGGGAAAAAAGGATCACAAAATGGTCAGCACATGAGGTGACTTGCTCCATGTAAAATAAAACCGCTTTAATTAGGCTACAAAATTGAGTGAGTCATATCGGTTTGTATGAGCATTTATTCATTTAGCAAGAATTTTCTTACTATATTACACTGAATTAAAAAAAGGTAGGTCACATAGAAGTTTTCAACCAGAGAGTTACATATACCTCCTTCATTCATTATAAAAAGTGGCCCATTAAATCATGCATACGAACATGTTTCATCAATGGCAGTGTGAGCTTTACGGGAAGTCTTGCCTAAGGCTTTCTAAATCAGGCAGTTTGAAGATCCAATTAATTATCACTTTGCAATAACAGCTGCCCTTCACACGCTGCAAAAAAATGTGTGGCAGCATATTGCACCTCTGCATCACACCAGTTATTTTTTACTTCAAAAAGCTCTGCCGTGGAAAGCTATTGCACTTTAATCAAAACCTGTCGTTCATTTTAAACACATTTCATCCGCTTATCAGCATGAGAAAGCAAAAAGTATGTTAAAGGTGTTAGTGAAGTACTTATTAATAACTGTGTCTTCACAAATGCAAAGTTGCACTGGGGTGTCAGAGCACGGTTATACATTTAAGATGGGAAAGCACTGGAGGGAAATAAAGGCTGGGTTTTTATGATGCTTCAGCCAAATTCTTCTGTTAGACTTTATGTAATGTGTTTTAATTGTAGTTTTGGCCATGAATGTTGAAAGTACAACAGCTTTCCATGGCAGAGCTTTTTAAAGTTAAAAATAACAGGTGCGATGCAGAGGTGCAATATGCTGACACACATTATATCCATTCATATATACACTGAACAAAATTATAAACGCAACACTTTTGTTTTTGCCCCCAGTAAAGTTTTGATGGTTGAGGATTGCAATCAAGGCAAAGACGATTGTAGTGACATACAGGAGTCATACAGTAAGCACGTGTGAGACTGATATATTGATGCACAAACAGACCGTGTATGAGCGCTCTTGACGCACAGATCATACATTGTATTTATGCACAGACATATTTCAGTACATTCATGTTGTTTCCACACACATTCAGGATAATATTTTGATTTGTCATGTGTATGTTTCTGTATTTAGTTATTCTGAATGGATCCGTGTACTGTAGTATGTATAAGCAATCAGCTCAAGGTGGTTGGTTTAGGGGTTTTTTTGGCATCTCCATGTGGTCCTGTTCTGTATCGCAACTTGACTTGTCTACTGTACACATACTATACACAATGAATTCTGAAAAGTTTTTTTAATGTGTGCTTTGGTGTGCACAAATGTATCAACTATATGAGCTTCTTATATCATTTGGTTCTTTGGTGTCCTTTTGGTGTCTCCAGGTGTCCTTTTTTGAAAAGATATCTAAATTTATCTTGAAAAAAGCTTCCAGAAAATACAGTTTTGTGGGAATCACCCTTCAATCTTTTGGTTTACGTTGCTGGATATTGTAAATAATGACCAAATTATAACGTGTTAAACAAGATAAATGGTATATGCTTAATTTCATTAAAAGTATGTGATTAATTGCGATTAATCACACAAAAAGCATGTGATTAATCCAATAAAAAAATTTATCTATTGAAAGACCTAGTTAAAATCGGTAAAAAAAATGTTTACAGTCGTTTCAAGGCACTGCACTATCATTGCAATGAAGTTTGGTTTACACATAAAAGTGATTTTTAGTCACACCAAAATCATGTTAACACATTGTTAACATCCTGTGGCTACATACTGAAATTTTAATTTTATCGATATTTTATTGATATTAAAGGGATAGTTCACCAAAAAATGAAAATTTTATGTTTATCTGCTTACCCCCAGGGCATCCAAGATGTAGGTGACTTTGTTTCTTCAGTAGAACACAAACCAAGATTTTTAACTCAAACCGTTGCAGTCTGTCAGTCCTATAACGTAAGTGGATGGGAATCACGGCTAAAACATACAATAAAAAAAATTAAAAAAACATACACAAACAAAACCAAATTAAACCCTGCGGCTCGTGACGATACATTGATGTGTAAAGACACGAAACGATCGGTCTGTGCAAGAAACTGAACAGTATTTATATCGTTTTTTACCTCTGATTCACCGCCACCTATGTTTTAGCCGTGATTCCCATCCACTTACGTTATAGGACTGACAGACTGCAACGGTTTGAGTTAAAAATCTTGGTTTGTGTTCTACTGAAGAAACAAAGTCACCTACATCTTGGATGCCCTGGGGGTAAGCAGATTTTAATTTTTGGGTGAACTATCCTTTAATGTTATTTTAACGTTCATGAATTTGCGCCATTCACTTCCACTGTAAGTGCTTTTTTTTTTAAAGTGGAAAAGGGGAAGTAAAATTTTTTTTTTTTTATGACAATCAACATTATGCCAAAAATGCTG
This sequence comes from Sinocyclocheilus rhinocerous, assembly GCF_001515625.1. NCBI lineage: Eukaryota > Metazoa > Chordata > Actinopteri > Cypriniformes > Cyprinidae > Sinocyclocheilus > Sinocyclocheilus rhinocerous. Next base: position 813,596 of record NW_015640043.1, read on the forward strand.
TCAATTAACTTGTATTGAACCCAGAAAATATTTAATTAAACATTTTGAAGTTTGTATTGCAATATAAAGTAATGGAATATAATTAGCATAAAGTCATCTCAACCCTTTGTGGTTGGATATTCAGTCACATCAGGCCTCTTTCACTTGTTAACTGCTTCTGGTTCCCTCTGAAAGTCTTTCCTCTGTCTCTTCTTACACCCCCAGCTAGTGATTAACTGTAGCGGTCAGCCTGGGTGAACTCAACAGAACTGCTTAAAACTTAATGATGAGGAATGGGGCTCTGAGTTTTTCTTTCCCCGAAGACCTAAATCCCACCTCATAAGACGAGCCGAATATATATATATATGTCAGTTTCATGGAACTGCAAGCAGTGACCTGCATCCGTGCTGTAAACGAGTAACTAAAACTCTGTATTAGAAATTAATTAAACTTGCCTTGGCTGTCACATTTTTAATAACGTGTTTGCCAGGATAGTCCCAAGAGATTCGTGGCCATGTGTCCTTAGGATGCTAATGGAGAGGAGAGTAATGTTGTAAGACTGGCCGACGGGCAAGAAACCATGAACTCTGTGCGATCACGAGTCACTTGCTTTTCCAGGCCATTTCTCTTTTAGCAGACCTTACACTGTAAAATGGGACAGATCGGTCTGAATTCTCAGGCTTACTTATGGACTTAAAACTAAAATTTTCGGAATCTGGGGAAAACCTTGTCTTAAGAAGCCTGCCTTGAGATATAGGTTACATAAAAGGCTTTTCATTAAAGTCCTGTTCAGTCACATTTGAATTTAGAGGTCATTCAGTTTTAAAAATCTGCTAGTTACACTATATGCTACATGGAAAAAGCTAACTTGCTACATATAAGCTACATACTTATGTTTGTATGCATGATATATTATAAATGCTATCATTTGTTCAAATGTCTGTTTATTTAAAACCAAAATATCCAAAGGTATAAACATTTTATTGCCATTTGCTGAGTGAGTCTTTTCTAAGAACCGATTCAAAACCATCATTCACTCCTGAATCGTATAGTGTACACATCAAGCAAATATTGTCAAGCAAACGTAATGTTGTAGCTTGACACAGCGCTAACCAGCTATTTACCAAATAAATTAGATTTGCTACCAAGCTACATGAATTAAAAAAATAGTGACTCCATTACCTTGCTACTATTGCTGTGCTACTTTTAGCAACAATAATGTCTATCACGGCTTATAACGTTGGACAAGGTTTCTTGCACAAAAAAATCATAATTTAGTTTTACACACCACTTTGTTTTTTTCCCCACACACTGCTACTATTAAAGATGCAAAAAACATAGACTTCCATTAAAAAGGGACTGAAGCTTTATTTAGAGACCAGCAGGTCACTAAGCAACCAACCTTAGCAACGCCCTGGTAACACTAACATCATGGCAATGACTTTTACACTGAAAAAGTTGAGAGTAACAGACTACTCATTTGAGAAGAAGTGAAGGCGTGAGCAGAGAACCAGATAAAGCACAACATTCACTGTGCTATGTATGAATTTCTAATGGTGTCCACTGGATTTTTCAAAGGGTCAGCGTGAAGCACACACACAAACTAAAGCTATAGATCTGATAAGTCGTGGACATGGCAGGCTGCATGCTGAGTGTGATATGTCTTGGGGGCAAGTCGGGATCAAACACCTTGGAATTTAATGTGAAGAACTAAAGGAGACCTCACCACACACATACACGTTCAAGCTGCCACAAGCATACCAATTCTTTATAGTACAAACAAGACATACAGGGACCTATAAAGTAACTGGGCCCTTTTGGAGATGTAAATCACACCTAGAAATGTATGCAATTGCATTCAATAACACAGCATCAACCTATGTCATTTTGTCGATCACTTTTCACCAAGTTGATTTTTTGTGGAACTGCTCGTGTTATATTATTGTGCTATATTTAAAATAAATGTCCCTTTATTATATTATATTACATTACATTACAACCACTTCTTAATTTTGCAGGAATGCCTGGATAACAAACGACTCTCACAAAATTAAGATGTGTAGTCATGCATTGGTCTGCAGCCCTAAGACAGAAGCTGACCTATTACCTCATTACACTTATTATGCAGATCTATTCACCTGACACTAAGCAGACTGCAAGGACAACTTCCCATTTGCATAAACACAAAATTTAAAAAAATAAAAATAAACAAATGACCTTTCCCTCATAGTGTCACGATTTTGCTAAAGCAGACAAAATTCTGACTCTCAGTTTTAAAGGGACAATGACAAATGGTTAAAAGCATTAAATGTCAATTGATAATGAAGTTGCTTAAGTACACTCAGCTTAGCATGTGGCAAAACATCTCTAATGACTTTTGAAAAATATGACAGAATGAGTGATAAAACCGCTCTGTTCCAAAATCTAGGAAGCTGATTTGCTGTCTACGGCCTACACAGATAAATGACTACTAAGACAGCATCCTAACTGCAATGGAACCTCATAAATAACTGATTTGGAACACTACCTAGACAGAATTTTACCAGGGCCCTTGATACCAAAAGTATTTTCCATTCATTTTTCCCATAAAGATTTTAAAATAGTCTTTTTTAATGAATTATAAGTCATGAATCAAACCACCCAGCTGTGAGGTGAACCACAACATTACAAACTTGTATTTGAAGCAAAAATAAATAAATAAATAAAAAATACATAAATAAAAAACCTACTTGTAAATCGGACAAAAAGACAAAGGCGTAAGACTGTGTACATAATGACTTAGTGAGTCCAAGAACTACAACCCCATGAAGCATTGCGAATTACATAAATTAAAAATGATGAAGAAATGTAAATCTACTCAAAGTTGTTGATTACATCTGTTAAAACAATATGTTGTTAGTTATACATACACATATATATATACAGTGGGTACGGAAAGTATTCAGACCCCCTTAAATTTTTCTTTGGCATGATTTGCTGGCTGTGACTCTCTGACTGGTGGAATTTTGTGCACAGCATCATGGGTAATGTAGTCTTTAGCACAAATTCCACTTATAAACATGATAATTTTAAAAATAAGTTGAATTAATTCAAACAGATTGACAAAACAGCTTCAACAAAAGAATTCACCATTGATTAACAACTCAGGGCTCACAACAGATCTGTCTTTAAAGGTTTGTAAGCTATTGTTAAAAATCAGTTTTCCTATGGCGGAAATGAAGTTTTTACTTCTGGAACTGGAAGAGTTTGATGTTGCATGTAGCATAACATGTAACAGCACAAGACTCCGACAAGCATGAAATGTGTATACAACACAATTTACACACAAATATTGTGTAAAATAGTCAATTATTTAACTGAAATATTTTTATTGATATTTTTCAGTACTGAATAAAACAGATCTAAATATATATTAATATATTTACACTTTTTTTTTACCACTACATTTCACCCAATGCATTCTGGGATTACTGCCTTCTCTGAAAGATACAGTACATGCAGTGTACACTTATAAAAATACATCAAATAAATAAAAATCATGCGAGGAGAACCTTAAAAGGCTGTCTAGGTAGGTAGTTACTAGTTTTGTGAATGAGTAGACTGTGAGCATGCTTGCTGATATAGTTTAATGCGACAAACATCTCTTCCACTGGTATCATATTAGTTCCTCCTTGTGCATATTACTTGAGTATGAAGTATGCAGGACTGTTCATTTCCTTTTAAGTAAAGGAGGATGTCTGTCATGACTCTTGATCACTGTTCGCCTCAGCTGCAAGGACAAAAAGCATCAGGAGATGAGAAGCATAAAACAGACTATGTTCTTTAAAATTTTAGAATTTCAGACCTAATTTGTGCTCGGCTAATCCCTCATTCACACACTATTCTCCATAAGCAAACACTTCAGATAATTCACTTCCCATCAGGATGTATTCTCTCCAAATCAAACCAGACATGGCAGGAGAGGAGAGACTCTTGCTGTATATTACAGAATGGAGGATCCGCTGTAGTACTGCTGTATTGTTTGGGGAGTAACTTAACTACATTTCAGTATATTTTATATCAAGCCATCTATATCTTCTGATGGAAGTGGATAGGAAAAAAATATTGTACCCTATTCTGGTCTTGGAAGAATCTGATAAAAAATGATTTTGAAATAAGTTCAAAATCTCTCACTTTTGATAAAACAAAACCAAGTGTTTTAGGGTGCTTTTCTTTTAGAAGGAAGGATATGTAGGCAAAAGTCTGCATTTGCTCTCTATTTGATTGAAAAACATCGGATTTGGGATTTTTATTTCCTGCAAGTAAAGATAAAATAATGAGAAACACCTTTTTAACTATTATTTTTAGTATTTTTATTATTAGAATAGAACAGTTTTATCATATGTTACACATTATATATATATATATATATATATATATATAATGAATATGAAGCACCAAACAGGAGATAATTATATCAAATCTGAATATATAAATGTAAATTGTGAATATATAAGTAAACCAAAATATATAGCTGTACGTCTGAATTTATATTAAAGTAAATCAAAATATATATTTATAAATCAGAATATATAAATGTAAACCAGAATATAAAGATACAAATCTGAATATATAAATGCAACTCAGAATATATAGTTGTAAGTCTGAATATAAAAATGTAAATCATGAATATATAGTTATAATTCTGAAAATATAATTGTAAATCGGAATATATATTTAAAAATCCTGAATATATAAATGCAAATCTGAATATATATTCTCTACATATCAATGTAATTATAACTTTATTATCAGGCATGCCAATATTATTTTTTTTAATGAAAACAGAATGCCTGTACATCCTGTATACACGTATCAGTCCAGATATTGTACTATATTAAGTGCATATCACTTATCTAAACCAAACGTAATATTTTCCCTCTACTTGAAAAAAGGCTGGTGGTGCTATAAGATCCTCAGTCAGTGACAGTGTTAATACCTAGCTGAAACATAATCTGTTTACAAGTACTTGATTTTATTGAGACAATTGCAGCAGCATGTGATAGACAGTAATAATTACAATAATTAATATAGTACAATATCTCCATTGATACTTACACAGGATGTTTAGGCATACTGTTTTCAAGCAATAATAACTTACATTTACAAGCATGCACACACACAACATTTTTATTCAAATTTGTATTCTCTCTTTTTTTATGATTATAATGTTTAGATTTTTTTTTTAATTGATGCTGAAATTTCACATTTAATGGAGTGTAAGATTCTGTTAACTGACAAGTAGTCATTGGTTTCTGACATTTCTGACATTTCTTCCCAGATGCAAAGTTAAGGAACTTGAATAATTCAATCAGATATTGCTATCCAAGCAAAAACTAAACGATCCATCAGAGAAGCTAACCTAAGGTATAACCTTACCTATACATTTTTAGTGTATTTCTGAACTGACCAGCACCTCTATTGACAACTTTAGCAAAAAAGTAGGAGCATTGGATCTGCCTGCAGTGTCTTATCTGAAAATGGCAGTAACTTGCAAGAATGTGGGAGCTCAATCGACTGCATCCACTTGTGGGATCCTTTTCATACATATGGATGCTCAACCACATTTTGCGAGTGGAGTGATCGATTGAAGCGTGTGAGTGTGAGCGGAAGAGGGGTCAGGGGTAATGATTCACATGCCCCCGTCACTGAGGGTGAGTTTTATTCAGCTGTTGTCATATGTTTGAGTGTGCTTGACCGATTAGAGGCGAGAGCTCTCATTATTGGGGCCTCTGGGGACAAATGAAGAGAGAGATCGCTGTGGGACTGTAATTAATTTGGCATCCTAATCCAGACATTACACTGAAGGAGTTTGACACATTATAAAAGTACTTAACAACACTATCAGATTTATACAGTAATGCTTTAAAAAGGCATTTAAGATTACTTTAGATAATAGATGAGAGATACACATTAAAGGAGTAGTTCACCCAAAAACAAAAATTTGCTGAAAATTGACTCACTCTCAGGCCATCCAAAATATAGTTGAGTTTGTTTCTTATTTAGAGCAGATTTGGAGAAAATTGGCGTTACATCACTTGCTCATCAGTGTATCCGCTGCAGTGAATGGGTGCCGTCAGAATGAGAGTCCAAACAGCTGATAAAAACATCACAATCATCCACACAACTCCAGTCCATCAGTTAACATATTGTGAAATGAAAAGTTGCTTGTTTGTAAGAAACAAAATCATTAAGGTGTTTGAACTTTAAACCATCACTTCTTGCCAGAATACGAGTCCATAATCCATAATAACGCTTCCTCCAGTGGAAAAAGTCCATCTCCTGTTCTCCTGTCACAACAAAATCCACCGACATAATTGTTTATAATTGTTTTGGACCGTTTTTATGATTCAGGAGAGACAAGTTTTTCACTGGAGAAAGCAATATTATGGACAGAGGACTCTTATTTTAGTGGAAGCTGAAAATGTCTTGAATGATGAATTTGTTTATTACAAACACATAGCTTTTTGCTTCATAAGACGTTAATTGTTGCACTGGAGTGGTGTGGATTACTTGTGGATTACTGTGATGTTTTTATCAGCTGTTTGGACTCTCATTCTGACGGCACCCATTCACTGCAGAGGATCCATTGGTGAGCAAGTGATGAAATGCTACATTTCTCCAAATCTGTTCATATGAAGAAACAAACTCATCTACATCTTGGATGGCCTGTGGGTGAATATAATTTCAGCACATTTCCATTTTTTGGGTGAACTATTACATTCATATAAAGAAACTGCATAATAACCAGGAATAAGTGATGAATTCGTAACTAACCAGGCTATTTAAACATACCAGTTCATACCGATCCTGTCAACGGCTAAAATGAAAGCTGAAACGCAGCCAGAATGAATCCATTTAAAATCCATCACAGTTCTCTAGAGCAGAATGTCCCAACAGACAAACTCCCAATGCTGGGTCTTATTTTCATTTCATTCATATCTACTGCTGGTTTCTATTCTAAAAAAAATGCGGCCCCACCAAAATGACCAATCAGGCTATTTAAACATACCAGTTCATACCGATCCTGTCAATGGCTAAAATGAAAGCTGAAACGCAGCCAGAATGAATCCATTTAAAATCCATCACAGTTCTCGAGAGCAGAATGTCCCAGCAGACAAACTCCCAATGCTGGGTCTTATTTTCATTTCATTCATATCTACTGCTGGTTTCTATTAAAAACAAAATGCGGCCCCACCAAAATGACCAATTCCTCTAAAACACTAAATGATCAATAATTCCTATTAAATCACAAGTGCACTTGTTAAATAATAAGACAGCAGTAATAAAGAAGCAGCACCTCCTGAACAGCCAAAATTGCAAAAAAAAATAATGACTGTATTAAAACAGGTTTCCCTATACACTCCACTGCAGTGCTCGAGACTGTGAATCAAATTGCAAGCGTGATAAAATAAATAAAAAATTCTGATTTTAAATAACTTCAAACCTAGTGTAATTGTAATGTTGAATTGGTTATAACTGTATTATTAATTTTCTAAAAAATTACCACCTTCAACTGTAAAGCACTGGATTCATCAGGGTACTTCACATAATATTAGAACTACAGAGAATATTAGATCACATATATACACAAATGAAACATCGAAATGGTTCTTGTTAAAATCACTGAGGCAAAAATAACTTTTGAGGATTACTTTGGGACAATAAGGCATGATTCATAGGGTGATTCATTCTTAATAATGTGTTCTCTAATGAACGGTTTAGTTGTTTAGACATCATGTAGAAGTCTTTTCAATAGTGACCTGAAATAACAAGGTCTGCCGGCGGGAACTATATTGGTTTGGCTGAGCTGAGAGATTTACAAGTCAATTCCCACAAAAGATTTAGCGAATTATTTAATATGGATATGACAACAAAAGCTAGATATACTTTGAACAAATCTGCATATTCATATCATCGAAGAAGCTTGACATTTAGTGCGTAATAGGCTTGATAATATGCAGGTAAACAATCTAAAAAAAGACCAATTAACAGAAGCCTTTGCTGTTTTATTAACACTATTATTGCTGTTTCCTAAATATTTAATGTTCCTCAGTTTGCAGCATTACATTATGTGGCACTAATTCACAGGCTGTTTACTCACTCATGCATCATTCACGAGGCTACAGGCACATATACTGAAAATACAAGAAAGTTTCACTTAAAGGTGTGAAAAAGTATGCAATCTATTACATTTGAACACTTTGAGCAGAGAGAACTATAAGTAAGTCATTTACAGGTTCAATAAAGAAAGTAACAATTTATTCATTTTTGAAATTAAATGATGCTGGTTCCAACTCTAAAAATTAAATGAAAATGTCAAAAGAGAGAGAGAGAGAAAAAAAAATACTAAAATAGTCATATTGGCTGTGGAAGCCTATTTCTACCATGGAATATAAAAAGTGACTTTTTAAAAAAACACAATTCTGACTTTTTTTATTTGCAAATTCAGAATTGCAAAATATAACTGCACAATTGAAAGAAACTCACAATTACAAGATAGAAACTCAGAACTGCAAGATTGCAATTACTTTTTTATTTTTGTTATTGTTTATTCTGTGGTGGAAACAAACAAACAAAAAACAGAATTGCAAGCTCAGAATTGTCAAAAAAAAGTCAGAAGTGTGAGATATTAACTAAGAATTGCGAGATGTAATGTTGGAATTGGAGCTATATTTCGCAATATTGTATTTATGTCTCACAATTCTGTGAGATTTTCCAAAACAACAAAGTTTGAATTGTGAGATAAAGTTGCAATTACCTTTCATAATTAGCTGTTCATACGGATTGGAAAAAGATCTTTCGGGTTTGTTCTGAGCTCTCGGTTTTGAAGGATGCAGCAGACTATGAAATCTGGCATACTTTACTACTGTACAGTATCGTACAGTATAAGATGGAAGTTGTTGGGCTGAAATACCGCAGCATTTAGTGAATTCTCCCCTCAGCGTTCTTTTTGTCCTACCCTTAAATTCATGAGAACTTGATGCAACCAGTGTGAAAACTCTATATGATAATTTCCTATATGTTTGCAACAGTTCGCAAACCCCAAATTTGCTAAGATATTACTTTCAAAGTGGCCTTTTTCTAGCTTATTTCTCTGCGGAGGTTCATAACTGCTGTTGGTTAGCCCAATTACTGTGGTGTAATCAGCAATTTGATGATGTGGATGTTTCCAGCACACTGCAGAATCTTACATAAGTGCCGTTTGGGGCTGAGAGCAGAGCGGAGCAGAGGCCTAAAACACCCATAGTCTGCAGTTTAGCAAATCTACAAGCTGGAGATAGAACTAGATAGACCCTATTGCAAGAATCAAGAATAGCACACAAAACCGGCATATAAATAGCATCTGAATGTGTTTTTTCACTCGTCCAGGTGCAAAAGGTGGTATCATTCATGGATGTTTATGTAGCACTTTGAGCCAATTTAATGATTCCAGTTCTGATTCTTCTTAATTAAACAGTTTCTTAACAACTTTATTAATGATTCTTTTGAGGACGAAATATTTAGAAAAAAGAAATGCAATTCCATTGCCAAATGATAAAATAATGAATACATAAAAAAATAAAAAAAACTTGCAAAAGTTGTTTAGAGGCAGCATAAATACAATCCAGTAATTGAATATTTTCGATTCAATAAAAAGCAGCATCTCAAAAGTAATTTGTTTAATAAATCGAAATACACTTACTGAACTGTATTTTTGTGATTTACCAAAAGGAAATAGATTGTAGCAGGGCCGTCCTTAGCTGACACGGGGCCCGGTGCGAGGTAGGGAGCGTTCGCGATCGCGTTCCTGGGGGGGAAGGGGGTCCCCCTCGGTCCATTCGCCGCGGGGCCCCCTCAAGCGCGGGGCCCGGTGCGACCGCACCAGTTGCACCCCCCTAAGGACGGCTCTGGATTGTAGATTCAATTGTCGATTAATTGGACTACACTGATTGCACTGTATGTTTTTGATGCACTAAAAAGAACCGACTCGTACAAATCATTGTTTTGGGAATCAGACTACAACATACACTGTATCATTCGCACAGTAGATTAATCTGTAATGTTATAGTAAATTCTGAGAATTTTTGTAAAGTATGTTTTGCACTGTACATTCAGTTGCAATGCTACAGTGAATTCTCAATATTTTCGTTCAATATGTAGATTCAGTTGCAATGTTACTGTGAATTCGGAGTATTTTCATACAATGTTTTGCTCTGTAGATTCAGTTGTGATGTTACAGCGAATTCTGAGCATTTTCATACAATATGCAATATTGCAATAACGCACCTGGTTCCAAACAAGATTTTTGGTTACTAATCGTACTAATTATGTAACTTGCTGATTTCAGCACAAGAACACGCACCAAACATTTCACAACATCAGCATACATGGAAAAGTAAGTGATTTTTAAATCTACTTACATCTACTCTAATATAATAAAATGTTTCTTATTTATGTGTTGATTGCCAAAAAATCCTAATCGGAATACAAGGCTACTTTTGAATGGGCTGTCAATGGAAAAACAACCTTGACCCCGAACATTACTACTGTATCTTATTTAAAAAATCTCATCCGCTGCTGCCATTGCTCGCATACAGTACGACAATCCAAATGCTGCATATTCAAGAAACATGAAGCCCTCTTTTTAAGCTTCACGCACTATGACCTCATTTCCTGTCTTGTGCTAAAATATATGCCCTCAGGTGGTCTGACCCCACTCATATCTCTTCACTGAGTCAATACAGGGCTACAGTCACACCCGTGCGCCCATCACATTTCATCTCAGTATAAGAGAGTTGGCGTAGGAGGCTGGCATGAAAACACAGATGTTTTTTTCACAGCCTCGGCTACAGGAAAGAATGAATATCTTCCCTCCTCCGTTTCTCTGACTGTGCTAAGGCTGTGTATTGATTAAGACTGCAATGCGACGCTTCACCTAATCTAATGTCATAATGGGGACCTGGAGGTGGCAATCATACCCTGAATGCCAAACAAATCAAGCCGATTTACACACATGCACATCCGCATTCATACTTCATTCATGGTTCATTCTACAAACTGATCACTTTGTTTTTAAAGCAACATGTATTTACAGGTTTTGAATTTTTTTTTAGACAAATCAAACTTACCTCTGTCTGAAATGGCACTTTTCAGCTAATTTATTTTGTGAAAAAGCAGTTCTTTTATTTCATTATTCATTCATATCATTCAAGTATGAAGCAATTCTTCAGAGTAAATTATTAGTGAAATCATTATTTCTTAAATTGAAAAACACATTTGCACACATGCACATCTGCATTCATTCATCATTGATTCTACAAACTGATCACTTTGCTTTTAAAACAACATGTATTTACAGGTTTTTATTTTTTCTTGAGACAATACGTAAATGTGTTTACTAAATAAAATTGTACTTTCAGCTAATTTATTCTGAGAGAAAGCAGTTATTTTATTGCATTATTTATTTATTCAGATCATTCATGTATGAAGCCATTCCTTTAGGGCACCTTATTAGTAAAATCATTGTTTTTTAAACTGGAAAAAAATACACATTCACACATTCATGGTTCATTCCTGATCCCTTTGTTATTAAAATAGCATGTATCTATAGGTTTTAATTTTTCTTAAGTCAAATCAAATTTGTTTTGAACTGTGATCGCACTTTTCAGCCAATTTATTCTGTGAGAAAGTATTTATTTTATTGTATTATTTATTTATTCATACAGATCATTCATGTATGAAGCTATCGCTTCAAGGCAACTTATTGGTATAATAATTATTTCTTGAGTTGAGAAATGCACATTTACACACATACATCTGCATTCAGGGTTTATTCTACAAACTGGTCACTTTGTTTTTAAAGCAACATGTATTTACAGGTTTTTTTCTTTAGACAATTCATTTATTCATATGCATTTCTTGGTGAATTGTGCTTTGAGCTTATGTAGTCTTATTTATTTTGTTTGCATTATTTATTTATTCAGATCATTCATGTGTAAAGCAACTGCTTTAGGGCACCTTACTAGTAAAGCCATTAAGTCTTGAATTCAAATGAAACAAACAAAATCTAATAAAATGAAAAAGAATATAAACATTAAAACTAACAAAATTAGATTTAAACTATGCAATTGCAAAAAAAGACAAGACACTACAAAAGTTGGTAGCTTTTGAATGATTAAATCTCAGTGCTGGTAAACAAAGAGAGCAAACAAGTAACTCCAAACAGCATCCCACATTTCACAATCCAATAAAATGTCTTCACTTAAAGCAATTTGTTCTTTTTCTATAAACACTCCACCCAACATCATCTCTGTCTGTTCTACCGTGATCTCAGGTGCGTAGCGGTCACATTGTTTCAAGTCTTACATCGGCATTACATGCTAGATGGATGAGACGGGAATTACCTCTGCCCCGACGCGGTCTGCAACTGGTGACCAATAAAGTCATTATCTGAACCGGACTGTGATGTCTCCTTTATTCTTCCCCTTCATGAAATATGCATGAACATATTTTTCACTCCTGAGTGGATGAGCTGCTAAAATATACATTCAGTCAGTGTGACTGTCTGAATTATTCTTAACTTCCCATTTACCTGACTGTGATAAAGTGCTTCATCACTGAGCTCAATTGCTTTTTGGACAATTGTTTAAGTGTAGGGGATACAGAATCCATCTTAACATCATCTACATTTTTATTTTGTGATGACTTCATGTGATATCAAGCAGTGCAGAAGGCCATACTATGTCATTTGTGTGGCGGTTTTACGTTTCTTGCACCAAACAGTCGCAATTTAGAGTTACGTGACCACATTAGCAAAGATTTGGCACAATTATGGGCAAAAAAAAGTCCATTGTCTGTTTTCAGTAGTGTAGCGATGTATAAACCACAGTTCACACAGAAGTCACTTCAAACTAAGTAGCTTTCTGCTCAATTGACCAACAAGTGACCATCTTGACACAAACCTGAAGAGAAACTGTGTAGATTCTCATTTAAATCACTTTATTTTGACTGCGAAAATTCATCAAACAGCAGTAAATGTGACCACATCTTCAGAAATAAACTAGTTGTTTGTGGTACTGTACCTTTAAGACTATGCAAATGACCTTTGTCGTGATTGGCTAAACCCTTCGCTTGTAAAACAAATCATAAATTCAACTTATAAACAGCAGATCAAAACAACATTTAAGTAACCAAAAAGTCAGCCAGAATGCACCAATTAGAAGCTAGCAAAAAGAAGTCACGCTTACTACAGGATGTTAGCATTGCAACATAAGGAAAACATTAGCAATAGCATTATCACTTCATTATAAACATTTATCGACACCTCACATATAGAGTAAAACCCATTAGCGTTTTGTTTAAAATATGTTTAAGACTTTCTTTAAAAAGTCAATGTGTAATCTACATGATACATCTACTTCACTTTCTCTTACTAAGCTAATTGCTAACCTTGAGCTACATTAAATTTAGGCAGAAACAAACTTGATGACTTCTAATCACATCCTGTTTTAAGACTTCCAGACGCATATCACTTTCAAATGTCCAGTCTCTGCAGATCAATGAGAGGCAGGAGCAGAGGAAAGAGAAAAGACGCAACGACGAAATTTCAGAGTAATCCAATTACATATTTATGTTGTCAGGGACGCTCTAAAATTTCATCAAACAGCAAAAGGAATCAAGCATCTACTGCCTCAGCTTAAATTGATCTGTGAACACTGTGTACAAAGAAACAAATGAAAAAAAAAAAAATCCACAATTGATATCTGATTTAAATGACTGATGCTCAAGCTAAGGAACAATGCAGTAGCCAGTCAACAAGCGCAATAATATACATTACAAATTAGATCAAACTTTTTTTGTATCTCACAATCTCTCCCTCTCCAACCATTTCTGTAGTTCTATTTTCATAATCTCTGCTGCAGATGAAGTAGTGGTGTGTCTGATCTCTTTTGCAGTTGAAAAGGTGAATGCTTTCTTCAGATAAACACGACACCCATTATTTGATCCAATTACAAGTCAGCTATATTTAGTATCTGTAACAGATACTCAATTATTAATGAGACATGAAACATAAGATAACCCAGTGGCAGTATTTTTGAGACTCAAAAGGAGAAAATCAGCATAAACACCGATAAAAGCAAATTAATCAGTTTAGGAGAATCCGGAAAAATATTTCATCTACAGATCCAGTGATTCAACACTATTGGAGATGCTTCTGAAAAGTCACATTTCTATTCACATTCATATAATAATCAGCAGTTCCTGTTTAGTGCTCAAGAGACCCAGATGATTATTGATTAGCCCTCAAAACAGATTCAATTACAGGCTACTAAAAGTCAGCACAGCAGCCAAAAAGTGTGTGCAAGTGAATTCCTTCGGAGAACGCATTTGAATCACTCCATGAGATTCAAGAAGCTACCATTTGCTTATTTTTAATGTTTATAGCAGTGGGGCATGGACAGCAGGGTGAAAACGATGATAAATGCAAATTATAAAATGTAACTAGCCATATAATCATGCATAGTTAAATTGAGCAAAGTATGCATAAACCATAAAAAAAAATGTGAAGACTCTATGCCTACATCCTACGTCATTCGTTGGAACACCACTCTCTTGTGAACGCGCGTACGACAGTTAGCGGAAGCTAGAGATTGCGGTTTATAAAGTTTTAAATATCGATATTCTTAACCCCCCGGAGCCACGTGGAGCACTTTTTATGATGGATTGATGCACTACTCACTGCTGTGTGTGTGCACTTGGATGGGTTAAATGCAGAGCACAAATTCCGAGTATGGGACACCACCTCACATCACTTTCACTTTATTTTGCTTCAAAATCTTGACCAACATTCACTGCCATTATAAAGCTCGGAAGAGCCAGGATATTTTTTAATATAACTCTGATTGTACATTCGTCTGAAAGAAGAAAGAAACTTTTTGTTATTTTGGTGCAAATTCATCCCTCACTTTAAGACTACACTATATCAAGCAGATGCCAACATGGCATGCCCTCAACCTTGAAAACCATGACCAAATCTATGCAAAGTTCAAGAAAATACACCCTAGACTACATTAATTATGGATTACAACTGCTTCTGTGGGTCCTGAAGCAAAGCCACCGAACTATAGTGTAACATAGACAGAAATGATCTTAAACAGGCGTAGGTTGCGATCCAATCAAACTTTGTTATTTTAGTACACATTTACTCTCACTTCTTTAAGACTACAACAAATCAAGCAGAGGCCAACATGGCAGGTTGCATGACATGCCCTCAACCTTGAAAACCATCATCAAAGCTATGTAAAGTTCTAGAAAATACACCCTGTACAACATTAAATAAGGATTATGTCAGGTTCTGTGGGTCCTGAAGCAAAGTCACGACTTATAGTGTAGCATAGACCGGAATTACCTTAAACAGGCGTAGGATGTTGGCCACCATGATGGAGACGGAGCTTGCAGCCGCGCCTATCACGCCAATAATCTTGTCCGGCTTTGCAAAGATGGGCTGCTCGCCACTAGCGCATCGCACATCAGTAGAATCACGCTCGATGAGCGCCTGCACAAAGGTAAGCGACTGTTCCAGGGCGTAGGTGTCGCGCGAGCAGGTGTCTAATATACGCGCCCCCAGGGTCACGTTGGGCAGCAGGTCGGGGTCTTTGTTGATGAGGTCGATGGCGAAGAGCATGGCCTCTAACCGATGAATACCCTTCTCCTTCTTCAGTTCCCCGCAAGGGGCGCCACGTTCACCCCTAGAATGCACCGGGAAGAGACCTCCCAGGATGATATCACCGTCCAGTCGTATAGAGTGGGCATTTTCGGGAGCAGGGGGCGTCAGTGGATCCGTACGCTGGCTGACGGATCCGGCCATCCCTGTCAGCAGAAGAAGACAGCCATACCATTCAAAGGCAATCACCATTGCGGCATAAGGTGGATCCAGACACACAAGCAGCAGTGGGGACGCGGTTACAAAGGTGGGAAGCCAGCAGGGACGGAGCACAATAACCGAACGGGGTCATCAGTGCCCCTCACTGGAGCATCTGCGTACCGGATAATGGAATCTGGTGACAAGGAGACCATTGGATTCCCCTGGAAGTTTTGGGGGGCAAACGAGGAAGGGCGCCGCACAAATGAGATGATGGAATATGAGGCAATCACATAGTTGTTAGCTCCTCAATACCAGAGGTCACAGACCATTAGAACCCTATGTGAGGGGGAACAGCAGAGGAATATGCCTTCATCAGCAAAGATTGGGCACATTATTTATCAATCAATCAACTGCGAACCACGCATTGGACGTGTTAAGAAATACCAAAAAGAAAAGAAAAGAGTTTATTATTTAGAAGCTCCTTAAAGACTGTGACATTCAAGTTACGATCACTTATTCTTTATGAGTCGAAAAGGTGCGCGCGATGCTATATGATAGTGTCGTTGGAAGAAATATGTGTTACTGTTCAGACTGATACATGCAAAACTGTACGTAGAAATATCAATTCAGTGTGGCTTGACAGCTGGTTTGAAGAGATCAAGCCGTCCAACAGTCACTGCTGTGAATTATCCCACTGCGCCATCTAGTGTAAACACTATGGACTTACACAGAGCATTCCTGCATGTATTATTGCTAAAAAATAAAACTATTGAAAATCAACAAAAGTAATAGAATAATAAAAAAGATAAATATAAGAATAAAACGAAAATTAGAAATGCTGCCTTGACAACTAACTGAAATAGGCTAATTTGATGCACTAAAATTATGTTGTACTAAAATTGAAGTACTAAAACTATAAATGAAATAAAAATAAATGAAAGCTAAAGAGAAATATTTAAAAAATAATGAAAAAATAATATTAATAAAACAAAGTAATTTAGGAGGAATTTAATGTGATTTCAATCTCAACAAATGTTTAATATTTTATATAGTAGGCCTATGTTAAGACATAGTTTGATATTTATACTGGGAGGTTAAGCCTAGAGGCCTGCAGGCAACATTTTGCAGTGACAGTGACACGTCTAAAAAATTATTAAATAATAAACAAACCTACCCCTGAAAAATATACACTGGAGCGAAAAGCGTGACCTCAGCCATGAAAATGCACTGCATAGAAGGAATGACTGGCATCTAACAGAAAGTGGGTTTTGACAGCAATAAAGCGCAATAAATCCTCTGCAGGCCTGTGCAAAGTTCAGTATATATATATATATATATATATATATAGGCTATTTTATTGACAGATTTGTTTTTTTTTTTGTTTTCCTAGTCTACGGGTGTATTTACTGTACTTGATCAGCTGTTCGCCCATCTTGGCTGAGCTTTAGATCACTATTCGAGTCTACAAGTAAAATAACGAACTTGAGCGTGCAAAAGACTCGAGGTGAAGAGCCGACGCTCGGTGTGCGTGAGAACGGTTTACTCCCACTGACAATCGCACATGGGCTGCAGAGACGCGGTGGACTTTTCACAGACAAAGGTGTGTGCACGTGCGTTAGCGTGGTCATGTTTGTTCCACATTGCATTTGTAAGAGCAGTTTGCCACATCCACAAAATTAATAGATCTCTATGGGCCTCTGCTGGATGTATCTGGTAGATTTTTCTGTAACCAGCAGATGGCAGATTTTTGCCCCAACAACCTAGATGAATATCCAGAAACAATTTTGATGATCATTATTAGATTTTTTTTTTTTTTCATAAAAATGCATGCTAATTGTGTGATTGAGAAATTTTGTGGTAAATGGATAAAAAGTACTTCACATCCCCCTAAACAGCATAATCTGTATTAAAATGAATTTCAATAAAAAATAGTGTTAAAAGTCACACATTATTTGTTGTTTGTCACATGTAGACCATTGTTGTGCCATAATAGGCGGATTTCCACCCAGCTACCACCACAAGTATTTCAAACCCGAGGGAAGCACTGTTGTGCCTCATCAAAAATCATATAAATCTGATTTCCCGCCCCATATGCAAATAAAACAATATAAAGAGTTCGCTTCCGTGATTATGCGATTATCGGATGAGTATTTTGAGTTTCGTGGTCTCATCTGAGTTTACTCACGTGTGGATCGCAGGACTCACAAACATCCGTATGCTGCAGTAATTCCAATGGGGAGGAGTACCGTGTATTTATGTGGCTTATTAATGCGTGGCCGACCAGCTTACACACGACCCGAGGTGATTTCTCCTGCATTACTTTAAATGAGTATTTGTGGGTAAGATGACGGTCAAATTTGCAAGTCACTTATTCAAGTTTAATATAATTTCTAGGCTAGCCTATATAATTTCTGTATGTCAGATTCACTAGTTAGTTAATGAATTCGAATGAAAACTTTAAAGGGATAGTTCACCCAAAAATGAAAATTCTGTCATTAATTACTCACCCTCATGTCGTTCCAAACCCGTAAGACCTCCGTTCATCTTCGGAACACAAATTAAGATATTTTTGATGAAATGTGAGAGCTCTCTGTCCCTTCATAGACAAGCAACGCAACTGAAATGTTCCCAAGTCCAGAAACGTAGTAAGGAGATCGGTAAAACAGTCCATGAGATATCAGTGGCTCAACTTCAGTTTTGCGAAGCTACGAGAATACTTTGAGCCAAAGAAAACAAAAATAACAATTTATTCAACAATTTTTCTCCCCCTAGTTGTCTTCCGCCATTTTAGAGTATCACAACACATATGCAGGCTTTCCCCCAAGCATAAACAATGCTGATTAGCAGATTACATTCATGCACGCGCTTTCTCCCCAGAATGTAAACAATGCTGATTACTTCGATTACGCTCTTGGGTACTCTCCAAAATGACGGAAGACGTAACTTGGGGGAGAAGAATTGTTAAAAAAAAGTTATTTTTGTTTTCTTTGGCTCAAAAAGTATTCTCGTAGCTTCGCAAAACTGAAGTTGAGCCACTGATATCACATGGACTTTTTTACTGATGTCCTTACTACGTTTCTGGACCTGAGAACATTACAGTTGTGTTGCCATCTATGCAGGGTCTGAGAGCTCTCATCAAAAATATCTTAATTTGTGTTCCGAAGATGAACGAAGGTCTACGGGTTTGGAACGACATGAGGGTGAGTAATTAATGACAGAATTTTCATTTTGGGGTGAACTAACCCTTTAAGTGAATGTTAATGGATTTGTTGTGTGTGTGTGTGTAGACACAGACAGACAGATAGATAGGAAGGATATAATATACAAAAGTTGACAAAGATTGTGTTTGTTATCTTTATTTAAACAAAACATCCTACTGCAAGCAAGGATATACCAGGATTTTGCAAATAAAAAGGAGTGTGCATCATCAGAATGGATCTAGGTTTTGGCGTTTGGATAAAGCCCTATTGTACACATAAACAAAGAGTTTAATCAAGGCATTCTGCATGCACCCCAACTAAAAGAAATTGTACTTGCAATTTACTTGCTCAAAAGCTTCATTATAACTATTTATACTTGAAAGCAACGATGAAAGCCATCTACTAAAACTTGAAAATTATTTTCTCATTAGCTTTAGTTATTAGTAGACTACCAAACTAAACAAATACAGTAGTAGTCTATTTTATTTTAGTCACAGTTGCAACCTTTCGTTAAAGACAAACACAAAGTTTAAGCGGTTTAAAAAAAGAAATATCTGGGCTCTCAATTAAGACACATCCTGAGCAGCTTAACACGTAGGCTTCGACTTAAAAGGGTAGAAGAAATATAAGTACATTTCTAACAAATTAGCAGCATTTCAATCCATAGTTGATTAGAGAGGTGAATACATGGCAGGAAAATATGAAGCAGAGTTACATTAACTTATCTACTTATGAATATTTAGCATTAGTTAGACATGCTGTATGTATACAGAGCAACCTCCTATGTCTGTCCATTGTCCATTTATAAAACATTCTTTGTGTATTTTTAAACTGTCGGAGAGAATACAAAAAATAGTGGTATAATCCGTTTACAAATTAATCAAAATTCATTTTGAGAGTTGTTTTTTTGTTAACACCAGTAATCAGTCAAACTCATTCAAAATCAATTGAAGACCAATCACCTTTTAGAGGGTGCATACCATTTCTTTTACAACAGCGCCCTCCTGTGTAAAAAGCTGGAACAACATTTTTGGTGCACTTTTTTTTTTTTTGTCTCATCCAACCCCTTTATGAAAAGGTTATCCTCTGTTTTCTACCCACATCCCTTCCTCTTCTTTCACATGGAGATAAACTCATCCATGGAGTCCAGTGCAAATGTGCTAAGTATTCAGTCATAGAAAAACAGTCTAAATGGACAGAAAGAAAGAGAAAGTCAGAGAGAATAAAACGCCATTCATCATTAAATATATACCATACTGAAGTCAATAACAGGACTGATTTAAAGGGAAAAGTATGTGTACTTTCTATAAGTTTGAAGATGTTAAAGGGATAGTTGGTTCTAACGTCATGTTCAAAACCTGTATGACTTCATTTCCTTCTACATTCTTCAAACAATTGTCCTTTATTGAGATTACAGGTTTGGAATAACAAGAGTGTGAGCAAATATAGCAATTTTTTACTTGTAGGTGAACTATCACTTTAAGGAAATGGGCATTTACAAAAATTCTCAAGCATCACTATTCTGTGGGCAAAACCACTGGAGGCTGCCAGAAGTGTAAATGGTCAGGCCAAAACGTGTAAAAGTTCACCGCATCTACATAGCTATTACAGAAAGCAGACGATGGGGAATGCCTCTCAGATACTATCTGTAGCCATGAATTTAAATTAGAGAGTAATTTCTAATACAGTGACTTTGTCTGAGCATGTGATGAGAAAAATAAGCACTAGCTTGGATAACAAAAATAATAATTGAAACCAAATATGCCCAATCTGGATCCCTAGAAACCAAGTTTAAGAAATGAAACTAAATCTTTATGTTTTCTGAAGAAAATGTCAGTATTGCTTGCCAATGCAAAACCTGCCGCAGCAATGCTAGGGTGAATTTGAGTGGTTGCTTACTGGCCAAACTTAGTCTTAATACTTTGGTTTAAAGCAGAGCTCCTCAAATGCGACTCTGGAGAGGGCACATGCACTGCAGGGTTTAGCTCCAACCCTATTCAATGACACCCGAGCAAGCTAATAAAGTTACAGGTAGGTGAGTTTGATCAGGGTTTGAGCTAAACTCTGCATAGCAGTGGCCCTCCAGTGCCGGATTTGAAGAGGTTTTAAATCAAACCTCCAACCATAAATATGAGGAACCGTAATAGTGATGCTTGCCTAAGAAAGCACCTCTAATAAAGACAAACACTATGTCCTACACAGTCTTGGAAACAAAATCTTGTGAAATGGCTGAATGTTTGATTCTGTAGAGCATCTCATCCATTATAGTCTGGAGGAATGCTCCAAGCATATTAAGGCATGAAAGCTCACATCAGTTTGAAAGGTTGCATCCAATTATAAGGGATTGTACCTTCATAGACATAGTCCAGTCTTTCAAGATCACTATTTTTGGAACACTAAGTAGTGCTTTCTTAGGAGTACTTAAGATAGCTGGATAAAATATTTACAAAGTATTATACGGTGTTATTTACAGGCTGTGGTGCTCTGTAACTTGTTAGCAACAGCATTTTGAATGAAATTTTTACATTTTCGGGAGATAATGTGAGTGGTGCTTCACAGTACAAAACTCGCCACCATTAAGCCAAGGCAGAGGTATCCCATCTTGCTCCTGGAGGGCCGCTATCCTGCAGAGTTTAGCTCCAATCCTAATTAAACTTACCTGAACCAACTGATCAAGGTCTTCAGGATTACTAGAAACTTCCAAGCAAGCGTGTTGGGGCAGGCTGAAGCTAAACTCTGCAAGACGTTGGCCCTCCAGGAGTGGGATTGGACACCCCTGTGCTAAGGTGCACTGGGTGGTTGCCAGGTTGTTGCTTTGCCGTTGCTAGGGTGTTTCTGGGTGCTTAATGTGGACTTGCTAAGTGGCTACGTACTTGTCCAAGTCAACCACAACCTCAAGTCTGTATGATACGCTGGTCCCTAGGTATGGCTCAGGTCCCTTTTTCAATACAAGTCTAAGGGAATTTTTCCCGCCTTTTTTATAAGCCTAATTGCTTTAAAAAGTAATAACACACCACAAAGCAACACACAATGTGGGGTACCATTAATGTCCATAAAGCGAAGAGAGTTACGAGTTACAACCAAAAGTTTAATGCTTAGGGTTAGGGGATTAAGGCTCGCCTTAGCAAGCAACGATAATTATCTTAAGATGCTTTTTGAATGCCATAACAGAGGAGCAACCTACCAAATGAGGGCCTTTGATCGAGTGCTTCTTCCTTGTAATTTGTCCCCACTTGCGATGGCAGTCCAAGGCAGGCATAACCTTAGCCAGATAGCGCGATGACTTCTTGTGCACCACTGTGATATGGCGGATGACGTCGCGCTTCCGGCGTGACTCGTATCTGCAGATGGGGCATCGGTAAAACTTGATGTAGATGCTGTCATTCCCATCGGTGTGCAGTTCGGCAATGTGCTTGCCCAGGTTCTGACTGGTACTGAACTGACGTTTACACAACCAGCAGTAGATCCTCTTAAAGTCAAAACTCACACTGTGGTTTCCATCATCTTCTGAAGCTTTCGAGATAGACTCTTTCTTTGGGTAAACCTTATCTCTTCTCTCGTACTTCGATTTGGCCTTCTGAGAGCAGTTTTCTAGAATGGGCATCTTATGGACGATTCGCATGTGCCGCCTAAGCATTAGTTGGGAGCTGTACTTGCGTTTGCACAGCTTGCAGCGACAATTTGTCAGGTTGTACTGTGTCTTGTCTTGCTTCAGAGGAGAGCTTGGTGCTTTCGCTGGAGAAGGAGAAGGTAGACCTTTTTGGCAAATGCCCGGCCACACATATCGCATGCGTGAAGGGAAAAGTTTTTCGTTACCCTAACCTCCGTGCAGGTCTCCTGGCTTCTGGTGATGGGTGGCCCTTTGATAACATTATGACTGCGAGTGACATGAGGGTTCTTGGATGCTTGAAGGTTCTTGTCTTGTCTATTTGGTGTAAGCGGAGACTCGAGTTTGCCTGTGTTAAGTGACGTTAGAGCTGAATGCTTTCGAGTGTTTGGAGATGTTGGGGATTCTTGTTTCTTTGCTTTGGAAGATACAAGAGGATCGTGTTGACAGCTTTTAGGAGAAGCTGGAGGGTCTAGCGTTTTATGCTTCCCACTACCCTCTTCTTTTGTTTTCTTGTTTGCACTGGTAAAGACTGCATCAGCTGGTTTCTTGACTGCCTGGTTCTCCAAGGCAGGCATAACCTTAGCCAGATAGCGCGATGACTTCTTGTGCACCACTGTGATATGGCGGATGACGTCGCGCTTCCGGCGTGACTCGTATCTGCAGATGGGGCATCGGTAAAACTTGATGTAGATGCTGTCATTCCCATCGGTGTGCAGTTCGGCAATGTGCTTGCCCAGGTTCTGACTGGTACTGAACTGACGTTTACACAACCAGCAGTAGATCCTCTTAAAGTCAAAACTCACACTGTGGTTTCCATCATCTTCTGAAGCTTTCGAGATAGACTCTTTCTTTGGGTAAACCTTATCTCTTCTCTCGTACTTCGATTTGGCCTTCTGAGAGCGGTTTTCTAGAATGGGCATCTTATGGACGATTCGCATGTGCCGCCTAAGCATTAGTTGGGAGCTGTACTTGCGTTTGCACAGCTTGCAGCGACAATTTGTCAGGTTGTACTGTGTCTTATCTTGCTTCAGAGGAGAGCTTGGTGCTTTCGCTGGTGAAGGAGGACGAGCGTCAAGTAAAAGAGGCTGGCCTGGTCTTGTGGCAATGTCCGGTGTGATCAAATCCCGCTTCAAACCACGGTGGACCTCGTCAAAGTGGCGACGAACATTGGCCTTGGTGGCAAAGGCCTTTTTGCACACTGGGCAACTCTTCCCAGAAGAAGGTGGCGGTTCAACAGGATGCTTGCCCTTCACCATAGACAGCAGGCTGGTAGGCAATGTGCGCGTCTCTGTAAATTTGCGTAACTCCTCCATCCTCTGCCAGTGCATCTTCCGGCAGTGGCGTCGTACACTGCGTCTGGAGCTGAAGTCTTTTCCACAGAGGCAGCAAGAGATCCTCATCTCCTTTACCTCAGAGGCGGCACTCTCCTCTTCTTCTTCCTCCCCTTCTACCGGCTCAATCTTTATTTGCTCTTCGCAGCTCTGACCTTCTTTAGCAGGTGGTTCTTCAGGTTCCGTTTCCATCTCCTCTTCAAAATCTGACTGTTGGACCTTTTTGGGT
Source organism: Sinocyclocheilus rhinocerous (assembly GCF_001515625.1). Lineage (NCBI taxonomy): Eukaryota > Metazoa > Chordata > Actinopteri > Cypriniformes > Cyprinidae > Sinocyclocheilus > Sinocyclocheilus rhinocerous. Next base: position 837,831 of record NW_015640043.1, read on the forward strand.
GCCAAAATAGATTTGTGGCGATTTTTCTTCTCAGGTACCAGGATCATAGTCTGGGGTGTATGGGCGGGGTTTTCTGGCATGTCCTGAATTTCCACCGGTGCCACTTGTTGGAACACTGCATTGGGGTTGGTCTCAATGGCCTCCAGCTGAATGACATGTTTTTCTTGGTCTTTCTGTGGATAAATGGCTTGAAGAAGTTCTTTGATAGCTTGACTCTGCCCACCTTCTGATGGCTCTGCAGAAAGTAATAGCATCACAAAATAATAATCTTATTAATAGCACTATTATATTCATAGGCCCAACTGAGTACAAATTTGAACAGCAGAAAAATGTGTTGTGCTTGTCCATGCAAAACCCGCTGTCACAAAGTTATGGTGTTGTGGGTAGTTTCCAGGGTATTGCTAAGAAGTTACTAGGCCATTGATAGGTAGTTACTTGAGTGTTCTACTTTTCTTCTTCTGTGCAACATATTTTGAAAAATGTCACTGTTTTTTGTCCATACAGTGAGAGACAATATGGTTCAATATGTTTTCGGACCACAAATGACTTTGAACATTTGAAACATTCTTCAAAATATCTTCCTTTTGTGTTCTGCAGGAAAAATAAACCCTTGCAGGCTTCGAACAACACCAAGGTAAGCAAAGACAGAATTTTCATTTATATGCCTGAAGTCTAGGTTTCATTGTTCACCAGGAAAAATTCATATGTCTGATCACTTTAATAGTCAGAGTGCTTAAATGGATATACAAACCATCTGATTGAGGTTGTCGGGAAAAGCAGTAGAGCTCCTTGTGAGTGACCAGATTTGGTAGACCACGGAACAGACTCCGACAGATTTTGCACTCAAATATGGTGTCAACCTCCTTCAGCAGCATGTGTTTGAGGTGAGCTGTACCTGCAATAACAGCACATATTGAAAGCAAGCAGTTATCATTAGGAAATAATGAAACACATTACTTTGTAATAATGAAACACAAATACACATTTACTTTTGGCATAGCATTTCGCTTTGAGTAAGAACAGAAAATTCCTCAACGCTGACAAAATTTCATACCTGGTGAAGAAAAGAAGTCTACATGAAATGTATTTACTGAATGATCAAAGTTCTGGGATTAAAGTACCTGAGCGAAAACACTCAATGATTTGATGAATTCCTGACTTGGAGGTCTGGAGCTGCTGCTGAAGCAGGGGTGGATCACCGGGCTCAACTGAATGAACTAAAACAGAAAACAACACTTTAGATTATGCTTTATGTAAAACAGTTTTCACATGAATCTCCACCATTCTTAAGTTCCACCATTCGGGTATGAGGACAGCAAATGGTTTCAATCTGCTGTGTAAGATAAGGGGTAAAAGCAACCCCATGGTAGCTGGTCAAACAGAAAGGGGACTGCCAAGCCATGGAAATACTGACCCTGCTGCACAGCCTGAACTCCACTTCCTCCATCACAAAGAGGACACCATGTCTCCTTTAGGTTTCACACCCCAAGAGCTTCACAATTCCAACAGGGATGCATTTCTATCTTTCATTTACATTTTAATTTAAATTAAAGCCACACTACTCTAACTCTACTCTTTGCTCACCTACACGTGATACCAACTTTAGTGCATGACAGCAGGATGGATTACACACATACAGACCCTGGATAATAACTATAGGAATGAACTCAATGCTTGAATAATTGCATTTTGAATGTGATTAATGCAAATGTACAAAAAAAGTAGAATTATAATGTAAAGGCATTTGAATCTTGAGGAAATCTTTTACGAAAAAAAAAAAAACTGAAAACTGAAAATCAAGTTCCTATTTTTACAAAAATAATTGTATATAATTCCAATGAATAAGCAAATAAATAAAGCACTCATCACTAATACATAACAGCAATTAATCTACAGGTGCATCTCAATAAATTAGAATGTCGTGGAAAAGTTCATTTATTTCAGTAATTCAACTCAAATTGTGAAACTCGTGTATTAAATAAATTCAATGCACACAGACTGAAGTAGTTTAAGTCTTTGGTTCTTTTAATTGTGATGATTTTGGCTCACATTTAACAAAAACCCACCAATTCACTATCTCAACAAATTAGAACATGGTGACATGCCAATCAGCTAATCAACTCAAAACACCTACAAAGGTTTCCTGAGCCTTCAAAATGGTCTCTCAGTTTGGCTCACTAGGCTACACAATCATGGGGAAGACTCCTGATCTGACAGTTGTCCAGAAGACAATAATTGACACCCTAGTTATCAGAGACGTGTCCAACAAAGACTGGAGGGAAGTGAGGCCAGAACCGTGGCCAGGAAAAATAAAATAGTAGATCTATTTCCCCATGGACACGACACAAGCATCTTTTGGTTTGCAACACTCCATAATTCTTTTGGACACCTGCAAGACTCTATCATTGTTCCTTCAGGCAACTCTATACTACCCTGATAAGTAGTGATCTCAACTTTCTGTTATTTTCTTTCCATGGACATCTACCAACTGATTTGCACCTGGTAAAACCGTTTAATGGTTTAAGGGGACTTCTGATGATGTGTAAGTTACACCTTCTCATCTGACACCAGGTGGCTGAAAGTTAAGGAGCATTTTACTATGATAATATGTGAGAATATTACACATTCATTTAAAATTGAACAGGCTATTTAAATATTTGTGTTTTTTCCCCAATTTAATGAACTTCACATTTAAATACTTTCCACATTTCCCATTAGTGGGGAAATTTTACTATAATACATTAGTTTTGTCAAAGTGGAAAGTAGAAAAGTTAGTAAATGCTGGTTTAAATTAAAGAAAATGGTACACTTAGACAACATTTGCTTCTAGAATATTCGACATTTTTTAAACACCACAAATAGCCATTTATTCATTTATTTCCACTTGTGTTTATACCACAAAGCTAAAACAATACAATTGCGATTGTCCAACATTATCAACCATGTCGCCACAAGACATTTCATTTAAATCGAACTACATTGGTAGTTCTCTGCAATAAATGCGTAGAGAAGGCATAAATCTTGATTTCACAATGCCCGTGGGTTGGCAACTACCCCTGATTATGAACAGGTATCAGCAAGAGTAGATAACAGCATCGGATTATCAAAATACATCCAAACCATGAAAGTCAACATGAAACCAGCCTTCTCAACTCATTTTACTTCTGTAATGGGATGTATTTCTGAGTGCAACAGGATATTCAACAAGAACAAAATATAGGCAGGAGTTGATTTTATCCAGTTGGAATTGATTGGATATTGAAAAGTGGGCATTGCATACCAAAATTCAGCCAAAAATAAGAGCGATTTGTAACATCAGCCTAAAAGGAAAGATGTTTTTTCCACTTTGGATTAATTTGCACTGACAAATCATGCACAATAAGACTAGAAATGTGTATTTAAAAAGGAAACAGGGTCAGTTTTGATTTCATGTTGACTTTAAGGTGCTGAGTTCCTACCTGGATTTTTGCCACAAGGCTCTTGAGGGGTTTCTGTTGTTTGGTAACAGCAGGCCTGAAGTGTCTCAGTCTGGCAGCATTTGTCACTAGTCCGGCTACCCTGATCTTCGCTGTTAGTAGCCTCCATCTCAGAGGCCTCTTTTATGAACTTAAAAGACAAATCACAAAGTTAATCAGTGAAGCCGTTTCTTCTCAATGCTTTTGATGGAGGAATGATTTCATTCCCACATGCCTCCCGAAATGGCAACAAGTTCTCCATCAGCACAAGTAGAAATTCAAAAATTGTATACACAGAACTAGAAATATTTGCTAGTAATAAGTTTACAATGGTCGTTTATGCAGGTGTTGATAAAGACAAACAGACATTACTGTCGTTGTGATGGCCGTGTGATGATGAAGACCTTTCACCGCACATTTACCAAGGAAATAAATGTCAAGATGAGGCATAACTGCTATGTGCTAAAAAGGACAAAACAATATGAATGATGGAAATGTCTGTCATGCTCAAATATAATTGCCCAGATGTAATGGAAAGGAGAATGTGAGACAACAGGACAAACTGAAATGAGATTGCATCACAGCGGTTTTAACTATTAATATATTGGACCTTTTACAAAATCCTGTCGACATGAAATGTTGAAATGTTAATCAGATTAGTATAACTATAAAATGTAGATTACTCCCAAAAAGCACATGTACGTCTGCAAGATGCATGTTAAAGATCGCTTCATCTGGAAACCATCCATTGTGTACAAACATATGATCTGATAGATCTGTTCAGTTTTACATACATTCTAAATCATAAACATCTTAAAGAAATGTTCTAAACGTCTATTTAACATCTGACAGGAAACGTCCTATAGGCGTATTGCAGATGAGCAAACACTCTACAAAAAAAAATACATCTTGCAGATGTAAATGCAGACGTCAAATAGACGTATCCGTGATGTACGCGTGCTATCAGGGCTGTGACTTTTACAAAACTCTTTAGATTCCAACAAGCAAAAACAGACAACTACACACATATCTGAGTGGAAATAAGCAAATAATCTTCATTTACTTACAAAAAAGCACAATGGTCACTATAGCTTGTGCCAAAATACCATATTAACTTACTATAGTTAGTATGTCACTACAGTAAAACTGTTTTTTTTTTTTTTTTTTTAATCACTAAATACTACAAATAACATGAACGTATTTTACATATTGTGCAACAGATTGTAGCTTTACATTTACATACATTAACATTTAATGTTAATATTTTATTTCTTTTAAATTCTTATTTTTTTTAGCTTTTGCATTCATTGAAATAGCATTGTGGTGTGACAAGTGCTTGACTTTTCTTGTCAACTATCTCTACAGACATAACTGTAAGCAGCAGTTGTGGTATTTGGGCGGAAACTGAAGTTACCATGGTAAAAGGTTTTCACTGATGTGCTTCGGTGTGTGCCGTTGTTTTAATGGAACCCGTTTGCTGATAAAAGCGCAAATGAAATCTAGAAAACGTTGTGTTGTGATTGTGAAGGACATACACCTGACCGCGCTGCCAGTGTCCTGCCCAAACATTCAAGAGGCAGGAAGTAGCGAGCGGTGCACGAAAGAGCACGTGTCCGTGGCCAACCGTACAAATGAACATAATTATGCTTCACAATAACCGCCTTCGTGCTTTTATATGACGCAATTCAGCTGATGGCAGGCAAATGTGTTCGAGACGAGTCGTACTGTGGTTGGCAAATCAATAAGTCGCGTGTACATCTTACTATCCGTGTGGACTCGTGCCTGAACAAGTAACGTTACTCTGCAAACTTCATAACAATTGAAGAAATACCAATAACACTAAAACGTGAATTTTGCGTGCGAGTGCACTCATAACAACCGAGAACGACTTGAAATGACCATCACCACCCAAAAGCATCAGAGACATTTGGCCACGTGACCGGAAAAATAATAATTTAAAATAATAGACACACGATCTGTGCCGGTCCCTCCTGAAGCTTTTGGATTAAACGCGTTATAGCATTATTAATGATTATGTTTTAGATAATAATACACTAAAATCTAGATCGTACAGTTGTTTAGAATTACGTGGTCAAGCGAGCACATATACCAGACAAAACTAGATCCATTAACATGTAGTTAAAAGAATAAATTCGCACTTTTAGAGTACATAAATGTAACCTAACTTCTTTAAAAACACACTCACAATCACGAGTCCCCATCAAAACACACTGGGACCACAAGGGGCCAAATGTGAAAGAACAACATAAAAAGTTGATACCCAAATCCAGCAGTGACAGTCTCCAAATTGAAGCGAATATATCCAACTGGGACGTCTGGATGACAAGGATAGACATATTAACACCAGTTCGCACTTTTGACTGACTTGTGATGGAAAATTGTGGATGCATGTGTGCGGGAACGCGCGAAGCCATCGGCAGCACGAGCATCACCAAGTCCACAGTTGCTAAAAAGAGGCATGTGACCACAAAAGAGAGACTGTATCCTAGACTATCCCTCAGATAACACCGAAGACCGTGCGTTTGCGTTATTCGTGGCGATTTGTGTGGTTCTAAAACCTGTTGGAAAAGCAATGGTTTGCGTTCTCCCCTATGCGCAATCTAGACACGTCGTGGCGCATACACAGTTCATTTAGCCAAACTGTTTTAAAATGTAAGCGCAGGTTATATCGCCGGGTTTTTTCGGATATTCAGGCTATTTAGCGTTTTCGTGAAGCAATTTGCATCGCTCCATTATTCTGTAAATCTCTTTTACACGGTTACATTGTCAGGCCAAATCTCCTCTATTGCGGACCACAATGGGCCAGATTAACTTGATGGAGAAGGAGAGCCCATGTGCAGAATGGAGCTTTAAAGCGGCATAAGGACTGATGCTTACCAGGGAGTGAGTGCGGCGTAAAGGCGGGCTGACGCGAGAGCCTGATACAAAAGACGACGTTGCCACTAACTTGCAGAGCTTTCCGAACCCAAACCCAACAAAATATGAAATCGCGTCCACAAAGAGTCACAAACAGAACACATTCGAGAGGACTTGCGCGATCACAGGGCACGTCCGAATGATAAAGTGCTGCGCTTTGCGGCGCTGTGCCATCTTCCCGAAGCCGCTTTGGCGCAAAGGTCTGGTGACCCTTCCGCCTTTACGCGTCCTCTCCTCTTCGGTGTTTTGTTATGAAGTGCCATATTCACTCTCAAGTAGGCCCGTAGACTTGCTCTATCTCTGCGGACAGTCGTGGCGAGTCCGAATCAACTCTCGTTCTAATTTAGGCGTTCGGAACAAGTGCGTTTTCCCCGCTTGCACAGCCAGCACGAACGGTGACGCCATTTTCTGTTAAGAACAACCACGCTCGCGCAGGATAGGAAACGACACTGGTCCGCTGCACGATTCCGGGCCCGAGTGGGCAACTCCCGCGGTCGAAATCAGCCGAGATGTGTTCGCAGAGTTCTTACCTTTAGGAAAAACAACGCAGGCTTTCGAGTTAAGATGGTCGGACGCGGTCCGGAGGTAGTTCCTCTCGCTTCTCGCGCTGACGCTGCCCTCTCGGAAGCTGTCTTTGTGCACCGCGAGGACCTCTCGGCGGAGAAGCGGCTGTTGCGCAAAGGTGCAATGGATGTTCAAGACCACCGAAATGTGGCACCCGATGTTGTCGCCGGGTTGGTGCTTCACATCTGACCCCGCACAACCCGTGCCACTAATTGAGGAAATTAACGAGCTGTTTATATTTCGCACACCCAAATGAAACCGTTGCGAATGCACCGTTTCCAAATCCAAATTTAAGCCAAACTAGTCTTTCTTTTGGCGATTAAGACGGCGAGGCAATTTATGGAAAATATAAAAAAGTCTTTACACAGATCTTTCCCAAATCATATTATAATGATATTTTAACTATATTTGAATTAATTTATTAGGGATTCTTTAATTACAGAAACTTGTTACTACTTGAAATCTTGAAAAACTTCTTCAAAGTATGTTTGTTAAAATGTATAACGTCCTGGAATAAAGTCAGGCCTTGATCAACCTTCAAGCATATTTTGTTGGTGTGGATTTTTGATATTGTTGTGATGGTAATGACATTTTTCAGTTTTTGTCGAAAAATCGAATAAAAGTTGGACTTGCTAAAGTAAGTTAACAGCTAATTAACTTTGGATTTTTGAATGAGTAACCAAATTGATTGTTTCTGAATTAAAATACTGAAATATTAATTAGTTTTGGTGAAGATGCCTAAATCTACTCTCACATATTTTTGTAAAAGTTGAAAATTAATGACATTTCTGTTCTTCAAGATTTCTGTCACTTATTATTTACATCATAACCCAGTTTATTTTTCGGTTCCTTGATAATTACATTGTAGCCTACATATAAATTTAAGTTAAGTAGGCCTATATGTTTTTAAGAAAAGGCATAAAGAAGGGAAGTTATGATGTCTGGGTAAGAAACATGCCTGAAATAGAGAAACTGTAGCAAATGTAGCATTTCAACGATCATAAAATTAGGAAAAAATTAAAGAAGCACAATACAGTATACACTTTAACTTTAAAGTAGGTATAATGCTATTTGAATCTGTTTTTTTATATTATTATTATTATTTAAACCCATCCTAGAGGACAGAATATTATTCCTAAATGAAGAATCACCTTTATAGGTTTTATTATTATTAATGTTATGCCATGACAGTTTGCAATTTTAGCATTTACAAAAATTGTCAGAAACATAACATAGCAGTGGCCTACTCATTGTAACACTGTAAAAAGTAACACTGAAAGGACATTACAACTATTCGTAACCGAGCAAACACACCTACAAGTGTTCCCAAACTTCAACTGTTGCCACCAGAATTAGCATGTCATTGTTCTTCCCATTGAACTGTTAATGTAAGCAGTTCTCTGTCACTCTCTCCACTGCGCATCTGCATTTTGTAAATGTAATTACTAACAGGTTTGTTTGGGCAAACTGGTGTCCAATGATAAATGTAGCCTAGTTGAAAGTATCAAACCAAGCGGCATCTGCAAAGAAATACTGCTTATCACTAACTTCACTTTTACTAGTATATTTTCAATATAACCAGCAAGTGATTTTTAATGGATTTATGAAATCAGTTCAGATAGGTGTAGTTCATCAACATGATCCACACTCTCAAAAATAAATGGATTGAAAAGTGTGTATTCGCAGCAAAGCCATTGAAGAAGCATTTTTAGTTCCGCATGCACAGAACCTGTCAGTGAACAGTTTTTAAAAGAACATTTTTTGTTTCTTAGTGTGAAGAACATTTTGATAATCTAAAGAACATTTTTTTCCACTATAAAGAACCTGCTGTGCAATGAAAAGGTTTCATGGATTTTAAAGGTTCTTCATTGAACCAGATAACAATAAAGAACCTTATTTTTTAGGAGTGCGCTGATGTCAACAACAACAACAAAGTGTCACACTACTTTTAATCTTTACTTTGCACCGCATATTTGTTGATTTATCATTTTAAATCGACCTACACATTTTGTTCATTAAAAAATAAATAAATAAGAATAATACAATAAATGTGGCTTATTTTAACATTTTATCTAATGGTCACATCTCATTTTAGATTCTCAGTGAAACTGTGAAAATGCCGGAGTTTGTGGCTTACGCAGCCAATCTGATTATCAGAAATATCTTGACCATGGTATTTATGACTGAACTATAGGGTAAAGCAACAGACAACTTATTTCACAGCAGTTAATCATTTTCAGATCAGTTCTGTACATTTAAGTACATTCATTCACTACATTCAGTGCACTTTCAGTACATTTATCTGCAGGCAGGAATGTCATGTGACATATACTTATTAACTTTCTATAATTGTATAGACACAGAACGTTGTTTTTGGGGTGAATGTCACCTTCACTTGTACATACTGTATGCGTACCAGATTTTCCTTGTCCATCCAGTATCTAAACAGCTTTAACATTACCCCTAGACAACATGGGGCCATAACAATTTGTTTTGTATTGCATGTAGTAATCACCAATTAAAAATGTTTAAAGGGGTCATATGATGTGATTTCAATTTTTCCTTTCTCTTTGAAGTGTAACAAGCTCTTGGTGCATAAAGAAGATCTGTAAAGTTGCAAAGACTAAAGTCTCAAATCCTCAAATATTCTTTATAAAAGTTAAGAGTCAACCACGCCCCCCTAAAACCTTTTATATTTAAAGAATTCGCCACTGACGATTCAAACGCGTGTTTTGAGCAGTGTAGAGTAGGGCTTGTAGTTTGTCATTTCTCCGATCACAAATGCAGACATGGTTTTATGTTTACGCGGAATAATGTTCTTTTTAGCAGCATCATATGACCCCTTTAAAATAATTTTGATATAAAGGATGGCATCATTTCAGTTCTGTAAAGGTTAAAACACTTGCATAAAAGCTCATGTAAAAATAAAACCCATGTTCATAATGTATGAATTAAGTCACAAGGTCAGTAAGTGGGTAAAATTTATATTTGCATCAAGAGCTTTAGCTGCTCCTAAATTAAATAATGAACACTTTCATATGTGAGGTCATGGTTACAACTCGCTCAAACTGTAGTATTGAGGCTGTCATGAATTAATCAGAATCACTGCATTAATATGGAGGCCTACTGTGTGTGTTACAACATGTATTTCTGCTTTGTTGATTTGTTTACATTTTAATTTTATTTCTGCTGTTTTCTGGTATTTTGATATTGTTAGACATAATTTTCCTCTTACAAATAAGAAATAAGTTGAATAACTGTTAAATAAATACATATATAATTATTAAAATATATTTCTTATAAATAATAAACATGTAAATATACATTTAGAATGCTGTATTTCATGGAATCTCACATAAAACACTTTTATTTTTGTGTCATGGTGTGGAAAACTTTTAGCATTTTTACACTTTCATTAAAACATGATTATTAAGTCATGTTGGCTGGTCTTCATATAGGCAATTTAAGGTGAAAATTCACCCAAAAATGAAAACTGACATCTTATTGACTTCCATAGTATGGAAAAATATACTATGGAAGTCAATGGAGACCATCAACTGTTTGGTTACCAACATTCTTCAAAATATCTTCTTTTGTGTTCAACAGAAGAAATTAATTCATACAGGTTTGGAACAACTTGAGGCTGACTAATGACAGATTCTTCATTTCTGGGTGAACTGTCCCTTTAAGGTTTAACTCTAGGGACATTTGGTCTTCACAAAGTTGGCAAAATCTGACCCACACGCATAGGAAGTGTTAAAACTGAAATGGCAAGACATTTATGAAATGGTGAGATGTGTGAAGATGTTCAGTTTGCATTAGGTACTTGTTTTAAATCATTTATTTATAGATGCATACATATGTTTTCATATAAATCGTTATAAAAGCAGTTTTAAAGATACTTAGGACAGAGATGTTGAGTTCTCCTGTTGCTGGAATGTTGCTGTACGTCCGACAAGCCCTTCTGTCCTAAACAGAGAATTAGAGAGGTCTGGATAAACCATGAACAAAATGCACAGACACTAATCTGTCCTATTCAAGGGTATCAAAACATTAAAGACATAACATACTGCTGATACAATCAAACATTCAAAAAAAATAATACATGGGCATAGTGAATGCATTAGGTATTAGATCTGAATTCAGAGCCTTTGACTCTTCATATGATGCCATATCACTCAAGCGGTGGTTATACTTACGCCTCTGTTATGAATGTCTCTTGTGATATTCTGTCATCACTGGCTCCTTCTGGGAACTCATTGAAATTCTTGATGCCAAGTGTCTTCAGTGCTGTTGGGAAGCCATGTTGTGCATATACAGAGTCATACCATTAGTATAATTCTTATACTCATGAATTGTAAACAAAACCATTTAAGTTTACATGGAAGTATTCAGGGAAATGGACTGTTAAAGTCACAGTGCATTCAGGTCATTCTTAGGGTCAGTTGTTTCCCCATGACTTACTACTTATACAATAAACAGGATACTGAACGCAGTCACATTATGAATAGAAATAGTTCACCCAAAATTTTTAATTTGCTGATAATTCAGTGACCTCGGGCCATCCAAGACGTAGATGTGTTTGTTTCTTCATCAGAACAGATTTGGTGAAATTTAGCATAACATCACTTGTTCACCAATGGATCCTCTGCAGTGAATGGGTGCCGTCAGAATCCAGCTAAATACATAATATTGCTTTCTCCAGTGAAAAAGTCGTCTGAATCAGGAGAGAAATATGCACAGATCAAGTACTGTTCACAAGCAAAAACAGTTCTAAACAAATATGTCAATGGATTTTGATGTGAGAGGAGAACAGAATTTTTTTTATAGAGGAAGCGTTATTATTGATTGTGGATTGGACGTTTGGTCAGAAGCAACAGTTCAAAGTTAAAATGCCTTAATGATGGATTATTTATTAGAAATAAGACTGCTTAAACTCTCATTCTGACGGCACCCATTCACTGCAGAGGATCCACTGGTGAGCAAATGATGTAATGCTAAATTTCTCCAAATCTGTTCTGATGAAGAAACAAACTCATCTTAACTCTCTTACTTACTGAAGAAAATAATCCACCAATGTGCAAGTCCCTATTTGATGCCATTACGTTTCAACAGGCTACATGTAGAATAAATGTTTTGCTATTTTTTAAATGGAAATATCATGTTTTCACTGCCTGTAGTGATTAGGTAGAGCTTATTTACGCATGCACCACTCTGTAAACATTTAATTTAAGAAAGATAAAAACTTTAATAAAATCTGTTTTTAAAAAAATCTTTACATTTTCATGGATAATTGGCATAATTTGTCTTTACATTAATTAACAAGCACTATTTGCTGGTATTTAAGCGCTGGTGTTTTGCTCAATCAGCAGCTATGAAGCCTACTTAAAATAATAACATATAATATAATCTGTGAAATTCTCAATTCAAAAACATTACATTTATTTACATGCATTTGACTTTTATTCAAATGAACTCATTTACATTTTACTGACCAGTGACCACGATTGTTTTTACTAGGTGTAGTTACAGCACAGGTTTTCCCACCTCTGCAACATTGTGTTAGTTTTACCTTCTTTGTATTGACTATAAGTGATAAAGCCTTGATGGGAAGGATCCAGGATTCCAGTCGGACTCGATAAAGAGGCACGGAGGGTTTCCCGGACGAACTTTGGAAACTTTGAGCTTTTCGAGCTGGTCGATCGGAAATTCTCTAGGGCGATCTGTAATGGCAGAATTCGTGAGATTGGGAATTCAGTTTGTCTTTAGTTTTCTGTTTCCCAGAAATTTAACAGCAAGAAAGCAACTGGTTACTACTCTAGATGTCTACGCACTACAAATGCTGTTTTAATATGTCATCAAACTCTCAATTTCACATTTATGCTGGTTAAGGTAACGTTAAATACGACAGTTTACAGACTAAAGTAATCTACCAAATCTACTACGAGACGCGTCAAAGGTTTCACCTGGTCTGTAGAAGAAGAGCATACTAGATAAATTATCCATCAGCTCAACAATTTTGTGTTTCTCCAGGTATTCTGCTGCCTCTAGCTCCCGCGGCGTTGACATCTTGCCCACTGCTTCACTGCAAGTTTATCTCTGTTGCTATGATACCGCACATGCGCAGTAGAGGTGGCAAAAGTCAGCGCCCTGCCTGTAGCAAGAGTGATTTTATTAATTATCATGAATGATTAATGATGTCTTAATAAAAGTGAAGCTGTAATAAAGGAAATCGTTGTAGAAGAAATAAGCAAATTATTTTTGCATTCACCTCAATTTAATACCAAGTTACTTTTAACAGAATAGTTCGACCAAAATGTAGGCCTACTCGCCCTCATGTTATTCCTAAACTGTGTGAAATTATTTATTTTGCGGATCACAAAGGGAGAGGTTAGACATAATGACAGCTTCAGGCATCATTTCGTATATGGGAAAAAAGATGCAATGAAAGTGAATGATGACTGAAGATCTCTCTTTTTGCTCCTATAAGGGACCTCTCCCTTAGAGGTAGAGTTCTTCTGTCGAAAGCAGAAGGAATTTCTAGACTAACCTATGTTGCTTCATCTATACATTTAGACAATAAAACTATCAATACTATTGATCGGATTTTATTTAATTTTCTATGGAAGAATCGTGTGCACTACATTCATAAATCTGTTGTTATGAATTCACTTAAAAATGGTGGCCTTGACTTTCTAGATTTCTCTATGTTAAATAATACCCTCAAAATTAATTGGTTAAAATTCAGTTTGAAACAACCCTCTTTGTGGAATTTTAATCCTAATTTTATTTTTGACCGACTTGGGGGCCTTTCTTTTTAACTAATGTGTAATTACAAGATTGACAAATTGCCAGTGAAACTATCTGCCTTTCATGCTCAAGCTTTATGGTCTTGGAAATTGATTTACAAGCACAACTTCTCTCCGCAACGTTATTTTATTTGGAATAACCGCTGTATTTTGTATAAACACAAAGTTTTTTTGTTTTTTTTTAAAGTTGGTTTGATAAGGGTATTGTTTTAGTTAACACTCAGGGATACCTCATGACGTATGATGAGTTTCTTATGCATTTTAATTTTCCTGTGACTCCCAAGGAATTCTCTCTTATATTTTCTGCAATCAATTCTGATATCATTTTCTTTTGTAGAGATGTGTTGTCCCTGGGTTGATATGCCTATAATTAACCTAACTGATACAGTCTGTGGTAAAATCAGTTTTTCACAGTCCAAAAACAAAAACAAATCTATTCGTTCTCTATTTCTAATGGAGGTTGTTACCAAGCCTTGCTCTACTGTTTATTGGACTAAATTTGTTAAAGGGGTCATATGATGCGATTTCAATTTTTCCTTTCTCTTTGGAGTGTTACAAGCTCTTGGTGCATAAAGAAGATTTGTAAAGTTGCAAAGACTAAAGTCTCAAATCCAAAGAGATATTCTTTATAAAAGTTAAGAGTCAACCACGCCTACCTAAAACGGCTCGTTCTAACACACCCCACATGTCTACGTCACGATGTGAGAAGATTTGCATAACGCCGCCCAAAGGTTCA
>NW_015640043.1:852730-879907 GCF_001515625.1 Sinocyclocheilus rhinocerous
CACTGGATAGCTGGCCAATCAGCGTACACCTCGCTTTTCAGACCGATGAGCTTTGTAAAAATAGACACGTTTCAGAAAGGCGGAGCATAGAGGAGAAACAACAATGTACAGTATGTGGAAAATAATGTGTTTTTTTAACCTTAAACCGCATAAACACATTTCATTAGACCAAATACACAAAATAATGTTATTTTTAGCAACATCATATGACCCCTTTAATGAAATTGATTGGGTAAGTGTTTGGTTATTACCTCATAAGCTTTTTGTTACGAACAAGGTGAAAGAGATTTATTTTAAGATAATACACAAATTCTACCCTGTCAAACATTTACTTAGTAAGTTTAAGAAAGATATTGATGTTAGCTGCTCTTTTTGCTCTTTGCATTTGGAAACAGTACCCCACATTTTCTGGCATTGTAGTCATGTGAAAAAGTTATGGTATGATGTATCTGTTTATTAAGAAAAAGGTACTCTTTACTTTTGTTTTGCATTTTGAAAATGTAATTTTTGGATTTCTAAAGTATGATAACTTACACCCTTTTTTTGTAATTAATCTGTTAATTTAATTTTATTAGTCAAATTTCACATTCATAAGTGTAAGTTTTCTAACAAAAAGCCTCTTTTCTCAAAGAATTTGAAAAGTACTGTTCTACTATTCTAGTAATAATGGAAAAGCTATAAAGACTGTTCATCTGTGTAATATCTTCAAACTCTTTGAATGATACAAATGTCTTGTATCTCTGTGAATGTATGCTTTGCTTTTTTATTATTATTATTATTGTGTGTACGGCCCTGGTTCCAAAGTATATGTTGTATATTGTTATCTAAAGCAATAAAAATATCTCTCTTTTTGCTCCGTTTGAGTGAACTTCCGGTCTAATCCTCTTCAATCTCATTATGTCTCTTGAAACTGATGGAAAATGGAAACTGAAGTCAACCGTGATGTATGGACCTGTTTAGTGAATTGTGTTACCGGCACGTAATTTACATTATATTTACATAACTAAATATTATATATTACTTTATTTCAAAATGAAAACACATTTAATTCATGAAATTAAATACAATAGCCAGCAAGAAATGAACAGCTGAAATATGACAAATCTAAAATGTTCTTTAAGAAATGCTTGAGAGTTTTACAAACTGTATGTAATATGAGCAAAGATCCTTTTTTATTTTTTGCATGGAATGGTTCTTTTAATTCCCACGCACATTAAAATTCATCTTTATAAGCCAAATCCCATTAGTATTCCACTGCTTGCGGGAAAAAAATGTTTCGGAGTATCAGTTGCTTTGTTTAACCGCTAGAGGGAACTGTTTCTTGCGTACTGTATGGGATGAGTCGTTCTAACGGCAGGAGATTGTAAAGGAGAAGTACACGAAAGCTTTATATTAATTACATTATATTATATTAATCAGTTTTACAATTTTTGCATGCTTTATGTTGTGCATTTTCAGGGTGTAAGAGGCAGGGGGAACAAAATCCTCAGTAAATAATTTAAAAAAAAATAATTAAAAATTTAATTAATTAATATTAACGAGAATTTACATACAAAGCTGTGTATAAAATCAATGAACATTAAAAACAACAACAACATTATTGCTAAAACATTTCATACAATAAGTCACTTTTTAAAATATGTAGCAAAGTAAGATATGAGAAGAGAGTTTACTTCAATGATAAATTATTTTTTATTGATTTTTTAACAGGGGAAACAGTTAACATGCAGTTAACAGTTTAACAGCTAATAACAGTTAATTTTAACAGGAGAAAACATGCATATATACATACAAAATATATACATCCGTACATGCATAATAGATCTACCGCTTACATCTTACAACAAACAAAAAATCAGTCATATAATTATTACATCAATTATCTTTTTCAGCTAACAGAGATGTCTTTACTGTTGTTCCTTACAGAAATTAAAGTCATAAAAAAATCTTTAATTCAATGGAAAACAGTCTAACTGACATATTGTGTCATGTACGTGATTTTGATTGTATTGCCCAACTGGCATCACAATCCCTAAACTATTGTATCAGATATTCGAAAACAACTGATGAAATTTAAGACCAAATTTTTTTAGTATAAATTAAATAGGAGGGAAAAAATGCGTGTAAAACTGTTTCTGACTTCTGTTTTTGACGATGTGAAGTTTCTCCTGGTCGAGTCACAAGCTGGATGAGTGACATCATCAGGCAGCGACGCTTTCCGTACTGCGCATGCGTAAATGTCCGAGTCCTTGGACACAGCGAACGCTGTAGGTGAAGCGGTCTCGGAAGGGGCGTACAGTCAAAATGCAGACTTGGAACCATCTATACCGCACACTCGCTACGGTAATGACTGTTTATTTGGAACAGGACAGTATACTTATATGGTATATCCATACTCCGTTAGAATGAAAAGAGAACATTGTACACAGAAATGCAATGTTGTTACTGCGTAGGCCCAACATACTCGCATGTCATCGTGCACAGTTGTCATCCCATAAACACGAACGAAGCAGTTTAACCAAGAGTTTACAATACATACTTAGCCACACGAATTTACTTGTGTGTGTGTATATTATATATAATTTATTAATAGTGCTAATGCATATTTACACAACTTCGAATTTGTTCAGTGATCACTGGTTGAACTTGTAGGGGCGTATCGTTTACTGAATCTTTGGAGCTTTTTGATAACTTGCCATGTAGGCCACATTCTGATCCAGGTACACACCAAGTATTTAGCCTTTTTAGACATCATAAGCCTGTTCAAATACAATACTTAGTTGGGCGCCTACCTAAAATATGCCAGTGATGCCCAAAAGTGCAGTCTAGGTAGAAAGAACACTAGTTTTTGAGAGAGAGCCACATTTAGGGAATATTTATTTTGGGAAAATTAGTGACAACATATTTTAAAATAACATTTCTGGTCATGCATGTGCTATCTGTATCTTCCTAAATATGTAATAGTGCAAAAACAAACCGCAAACTGGAAATATTGGATGCAAATCAAAACTAAAGTGAAAAACCAAAGAAAAATTGTTTCGTTTTTATTATTTTTTAAATATTTCTATTTAGGTTTATTTTTGTTTCAGTGTTAGTTATTTTAGTACTTCAACTTACACTCATTTTATTTTAGTTAGTGGCCAAGGCAATATTTGTAATTTTCTTTTTTTTTAATCTAATATTTATATGGAGACATTTGAGGCCTGCCTTTATTGCAACATAATTATGCAACTGTTTAATACCTGTGATTAACTTTCTTTTGACCTTTATCCCTTTAAATGCTGACATTTATTTTTTCTATTTTTGTCTCGTTCTCCCTTTGGAATGTTTATTTTATTTTAAAGTGTATTCAAATATTTTGTTTGTCATTTGTAAGCATTAAAGTAGAGTACAGAGAAGCAATATCTGTATAATAAAATACAATTTTGTTGTTTCTATTCCTATCGTACAATACAGCGAGGTCAGCACCTCCCCAACAAGCTGCATGGAGCCACAGTCTTGTCTGTGAGAACATATGCTGATAAATCACCAAGTAAGATGACTTTAGTCATATCAGTACTGCCATATTCATAAACATTCAATGATGACCTTTATTTAAAAAACAGACAAGTTAAATGATATGAAATGCACTATTATGTAAATCCATATTCAAATAATCATTTGTCTTGTCATAGTTGATGCTGATGTCACAGTTGTGGGCTCTGGGCCGGGAGGATATGTCGCCGCCATCAAAGCAGCTCAGCTTGGCTTTAAGGTATCATTTTGACACCCCGATCACAGATGCCATCAGCTTTTCTTTGACTGCATTGGTAACATGCAACCTTCTTTCACAGACAGTATGCGTGGAAAAGAACGCAACCCTCGGGGGGACGTGCTTGAACGTGGGCTGCATCCCGTCAAAGGTTTGTGAATTTAAAAATGCCTTTCCAAAAAGCTTTTAACTTATGCATAACTTGATAGAATAAGCTTCTTTTTTTTACGCTTATTTAAGGCTCTGCTGAACAACTCGTACCTGTATCACTTGGCACACGGGAATGATTTCGAAAGCAGAGGCATTGAAAGTAAGTTCAAGTGTAAACATGCGATGTTTATTGTGACCTGTACCTCAAGGATATGCAGAAGCCAACAGATTCAAATGAGGCCATTTTAACTGTAATAAATGATAGTGGATTTGGGGTATCATGTCTTATTAAATCTGAATCATGTCTTTTTAAGTCTGGTAGTAAATCTAATTTATATTGATTTATTCTGCATTAGTTCAAGGGATCTCGTTGAATCTGGAGAAGATGATGGCACAGAAGAGTGGGGCTGTCAAAGCTCTGACAGGAGGAATCGCACACTTATTTAAACAGAACAAAGTGAGATTCAGTATTCATTTTCCCATTTGTTTTATCCGTTTATCCTTTAACGTGGTTGTGGATCAATACACTTTTTCAAGCCATACAAAATTATGTTGCAATCCCTAGGTAACTCACGTCAACGGTTTTGGACTGATAACTGGCAAGAATCAAGTAACTGCAAAGACTGAGGATGGAGAGCAAGTCATAAACACCAAGAACATCCTCATCGCTACTGGATCAGAGGTCACCCCCTTCCCAGGCATTGAGGTACATCAGCGATAGACAAGAACCTAAGCCTACATAGACAGCTGCCTTCTAAAGGCCCAGGTGTACTTCTTTTTCCGTGTTCTGCTTCATCTCGCGCATAGCCATTTCCGCACAGCTTTTAAAATATACTGTGCCACGCATGAGCACAGATAGAGGAGTTCGACACATGTGCAGTATCACTTAGTCGACTAATTCTGTCGTAACATTCACTTTGTGTCTGCGCTGTTGTGCACAGGCCATCCACAGGGACACAAAAATTGCTTATTTAAGGCTCGCAAACAGTGTGCGCGGACTAGGGGTGTGCGATTATATATCGTCTGCGATAATATCGTAATTGTTGTTTTAACGATGTGCGATTTGACATTATCGAGTATTTTGCAAAAACCATTCAAAACATCCCTACAGAGCGCATGCATATATTACGTGAAGTCTAGACTAGTGCGTGTAAAATATCGAGATATAATTTTTTGTCAATATCGCACACCCCTAGCGCGGACGTCCACTTCTTTTGACAAAAACTGTTTCACGCCGACAGTGTGCGGACCATTGAAGTGTACTTTGAGCTTAAGTGAGCAACCTGATCGATATGGAACCCACCCACGGAAACCTCAAATCACATGTGATATCAGTAGAGTTTGTCAGTTAGCAGCTTGCTAAACTAACTGCACAGAACTGTAATAAGGATAAAATACATAGCACACAGAAATATTTGGTAAAATAGCAAATTGTTAATTAGTTTAATAATTAATATTGATTTTTCTCTGTATATATATTTTTTGTACTGTAAGTTAGGGCTGCACGATTTGGGGGACAAAAAAAATCTTATTGCTTTTTTCTCTTCTGAGAAGAAAAATTATTATTGCTAAATAAAAAATATTATACAAAATAAGAAATATTACAATTTTAATATTTCACTGTACAAAAAAATGGGTATTTAAGAAAAAACAAATATTTTATTTTATAGTACAGCTGTAATATCATTCATTTTATTTCTTAATTTTCAAAGGTTAAACCATTGAGCTTTTATTTTTTTGGAACACCACAGGGAGCCCTTCCAAGCCGGTTTATAAGCGCTTCTTCTCATTAATTAAACTGCATTCTTTGTGATTTGATAATCGCACTAAGCTATATTGCGATTTCAGGTTTTTATTTAGATTAGTCACGCAAAAGATTATTTATGTTCAACCGTTTCCTTGCTTGGTCTGCTGTCTTGTATAATTATGGTCCCCTTTTGATAGATTGATGAAGACACCATTGTCTCCTCCACCGGCGCTTTGTCCCTCAAGAAGGTTCCAGAGGAGCTCATCGTGATTGGAGCTGGAGTCATTGGCGTAGAGTTGGTGAGTGAGTGACTGGATGATTTCAGGTGTTTCAGTCTCTATTCATCATAACACTAATCTAAATAGTTAATTTTGGTAATGAAACTGCATGTTTGTAACTTTAAAGGCTGATGATGTTTCTGAATTGGGTTTGATTATGGAAATCCATTTTGTTTGTTCCCAGGGGTCCGTGTGGCAGAGGCTGGGTGCCAAAGTTACAGCAGTGGAGTTCCTCGGCCACGTTGGCGGAATGGGCATCGACATGGAGATCTCCAAGAACTTCCAGCGAATTCTCCAGAAGCAGGGGTTGAAGTTCAAACTGAGCACCAAGGTCATGGGCGCCACCAGGAGACCTGACGGCAAGATCGATGTGGCGTGAGTGTGGCGTTTCTCCAGCTGCTGTTTGGGAACTAATTCATTTAGTGCTTTTGCCCATTTTGTTGTTTCCGCTGGTTAGTGTGGAAGCTGCAGCTGGTGGCAAGAACGAAACGCTCACCTGTGACGTTCTGCTGGTGTGCATTGGCCGCCGTCCCTTCACCAGTAACCTTGGCCTTGAGGCTGTCGGTATCGAACTGGATAACCGTGGGAGAATCCCTGTCAGTGGCCGTTTCCAGACCAAAGTGCCCAAGTATGGAGATTTGAAGTGAGTTTTCTTGTATACGTTGCGACAGACAAGTCCTAATATGCTTTGCAAATCTCTTATAGTATCTATGCCATCGGAGATGTTGTAGCTGGACCCATGTTGGCCCATAAAGCAGAAGATGAAGGTATCATTTGTGTCGAGGGAATGGCAGGAGGAGCCGTCCATATCGACTACAACTGTGTGCCCTCCGTTATATACACACACCCTGAAGTCGCCTGGGTCGGCAAGACTGAGGAACAGCTTAAAGAGGAAGTGAGTAGACTCCTTTTTATTTTAGCACACCTTTCTATTTAAGTTGCATGTCATATCAAACATTTTCTTCTAACATACATCACAAATAATTGCCTATTTTCCAGGGTGTGCCGTACAAGATAGGCAAATTTCCCTTCGCAGCCAACAGCAGAGCTAAGACGAATGCTGACACAGATGGACTGGTAAAGATCCTCAGCCACAAGGACACAGACAGGATGCTGGGAGCGCACATTCTGGGATCGGTAATGATCTGTCTGCTTTTGCTTTTCCTCTATAGGAGGTCATTTTTAATTACATAATTCATATTCAATTTTCATTTTACAGGGGGCAGGTGAGATGATTAATGAGGCTGCATTAGCTATGGAATATGGAGCATCATGTGAGGATGTTGCAAGAGTGTGTCACGCCCACCCCGTAAGTGTCCTGAATATAGTTTATTTTTAAATAACTTTTTAAAATTGTCAAATATTTAATTAATAAATAATAATATAATAATAAATAAATAAAATATCAGCATTAATAATAATTAAATAATTACAACATTGTTTATATATATTTTTCAAATGTGTTAGTCAATTTTCCTTTTGTAGAATAATTCATGCAAAAATGTTCATTAAAATATGTATTATTATTATTATTATTACATGTGTATTTAGACATACTTTAATGCAAAGCAATGCAGAAAAAATATTATTATTATTAATTGTAGCTTTATTCTTTTTTCCATGTGTTAACCAACCTTTTTCTTTTGCCCACTCAGTGTCTCTGAATGTAGTCTACTTTATTTTCTTTAAGTTACTATTACTAATAGACATTCTGAATAATGAGCTCACTAATCTAGCCCATTTTTTTTTTAAGGTTTTTTTTTTTTTACAATTTTAATTTTAAAATATGTATTATCATTATTTTTATTAATGATAAAAATATGTATTTAATATTTTCAACATTGTTTAT
Source organism: Sinocyclocheilus rhinocerous (assembly GCF_001515625.1). Taxonomy (NCBI): domain Eukaryota; kingdom Metazoa; phylum Chordata; class Actinopteri; order Cypriniformes; family Cyprinidae; genus Sinocyclocheilus; species Sinocyclocheilus rhinocerous. The sequence goes on from NW_015640043.1 coordinate 860,506, forward strand.
ATATATATATATACACACTTTTTTTATTTTATTTTATTTTTTTAAACGATGTTTATCAAACTTCCTCTTTCCCCAGACTGTATCAGAGGCCTTCAGAGAAGCTAACCTTGCTGCTTCGTTTGGAAAAGCTATCAACTTCTAGATTTTTTTCACATACACTTGTATATAAATACAGTATCTGCTACAGTTTTTTTTTTTCCAAACAAATCTGGATTTCTTCAATCTCTGAGCTTTCAGATGTACCCTTCATGCATACATCCAGAATAACCCCGTAAAACACTTAGTCTGTTATTTAAATGTCCTAATAAAGGAGTTTGGCTCTTATGTTGAACTTCGCTTGACTGAGAATATGATTTGGATTTTATAAATCAGTGTTGTTCACCGTTGGGTTATATGTAACACATTTCATACTGGTGGTCATAAATAGTCTCCTGAACACCAAAGCAATAATTTTGACGGTGGGAAAAATTGACTTTGGCTGTACTGAAATACATAGGAGATGAACAAAGAGGAACATCATTATGCAGTGTTAATTCTTGCTTTCATTAAGGGAGATATGCTTTGCATACAGTGTAAGATGTGTGAGGTTTTGAAAAGATTATTTAATGCAGTTTGTGGTGGGTAGTTGAAGGAATGCTCCAGGTTCAATATATCTATCAAAAGAATTTGTGGCATGTTGTCAGTTTAGCACAGAAAATAAATTTGACTCGTCCATCAGTTTTATGAAGGTAAAACAAAAATTCACTTACAGTGAGAGTCTATGGCAAAATTGTTAGTACAAATTGAGGGATGATGCAGTTTGGTGTCCGTATTATTAATCAGACATAAATTTTTCAGTCTAGCTAAAAATACTAAAAACGTAACTGCAAATTAATTTTAAGTTTCTAATTTGCCAACCAACTTTAATATCAGTCGGGTTAGATCAGGATGAAAAATATCACATAATCCTTCAAGACTATAATAAATAATGTCTATTATAATGTTTTTAAAAAAATCATATATTAATGTATTATCAATCAAAAACTGCAATAAAAATAGAAATAGAATTTCACTATCCTCATAGTTAAGATTGTTTATTACTATTTAAACAGAGAATGTGTGAAGAACTGAACTTTGAAGATCATTAACTGCAGAAGTAATTTCTTTTTTTTATAGGGAAGTAAACAATGTAATGTATTTTTAGGGTTTACAGTAATCCTGCATTTACTTTTATTTTGCAGAGTTCCCATCAAAAAAGTAAAATATTTGCTTTCCCTTGTTTGCATTTAAACATTTGCATCAGCCTTGTTTGCATTGTGTCAGCAAATAATTGTATATAGTTTACTTATTATTATTATTAAGACAAGAGCATAGGATAAGACAGGATTTGATGGAACAATATGCTAATAATATGAACATGGTTGTGATCATCATTTAGCCTAGAATAAATTCCTAAACTCAACTGCAGTTCCTTCTTTCAGGCCACCAGAGGTCAATGTCTCCTGCACAGTGCACACACACTCTAGTACTCTCATCTGTTATACATGGGTACCGAAGACGTCACTTCCGCTATGCTCGCCGACATTTTTGTGTCCGATATGACAACGAACACAGCACATCTGAGATTTAATAAATAATAATATATTCAAATAATAAATTACCGTTTACTACCATTTCCCACACTGAGCTTTGGACGTGATTGTATTTTTAGGACCCCAACATGGGTAGAGCAGGTGTAACAGTTGGGCCATACTAATGTAAGGTGCTGATTACTTGTAAATAAAAAAATAATAATGTAAAATTAAAAAAAAAAAAATTTAATTAGCTCAAAGCACTTTTGAGTCAATGATAGTGTAACAAGATAACTTTAGCTAGCTTACTACACAATTTAATGTTAATTTAGCTAACATTAACACAATTGATAATTAATCATTCTTTTTGGACAGCATTGTTTTATTTGAGAACATAGCCGCTCGAGGAAGGCTTGAAGAACCCTCTCCCGCTTCACAGTGCGGGACTAACGTTGGCGCTTTACCGACCGCGTTTTGATTTCGGCAAATTAGATGAGGTGAATGCAAACAACGTGATGATCATCAGCCAAACATCCAGCAAGCCAAAGAAAACATGCAGTCTACCTGAGGGAAGACATCTTTCACTTCTGGTGTATCTCATTGAAGCTCAAATTCAAGCAGCCCACATAGTTCTCATTAATTAAAAATATGCATTTCCATTCATTCATAGGTTATATGGCTGCAAGAACATTTTAGTTCAAATTCTTTTAAAAAATGCTTTACTGACTGATGTTTCAGACTTTCAGTTGTTATGCTTTCAAATTTTATGCCATATATATGTATGTACTATGTAGGCTAAGTAATTTCAGTATATCCACCTCCTAAATTACTACACTTGTGCAGGCAGTCACAGTTCACAATGGTACAATTTACTCAGGCATATGGTTTGTGTGTAAAGTGTGTGACTTTTTTTTTTTTTTGTATAACATTAAAATTATTTTTAGAATAACTGTACATAAATGGGTTAAACAAAACAAATGTGATTATTTTTGAGAACCTTTTATATATACTTTTTGTTTTTTTTATATATATACTAGTTTTTATATAAAATGCAGAAATGCCATACACTATCGTGTACAGTACAAATATTTTAGTGTCCTTTATTCTGTCCATTATTCTCCTATAAAGAATCACAATTGTCCCTTATTTTCCTTTTCTGAAGTTGGCAACCCTAGCTGCCAGTGATCCCTTCTGACTGAAGCCAACAATTTATTCTGCCAATCTTATACAGCTAACAGCACAACGTATCCCAAGCATATTGTAACCTTGATGGGAACCTTCCGGGAGTGTTTCGTTGATCTTCCTCTGGTAGTTGTGGCTGCTGTGACTGAAATAGGTCGTGCAGCTGTGACTCGGACACAAACATGGTGGTGATAAAGCACTGTGACGTCACATGGTCCGAATGAATTCACTCCTTCCTCATTTCCCTTATTACAGTAACCAAATATGGTCTATCACATGTTGAACACATTCCTGTTATTATTGTAATTATTATTACAACATTATTGGTCTGATAACCAGATAGTGCCCAAAACATTTGTCTTCTTTTTTAACAGTTTATTCTTGAATGATTTTTAAACCTAACAAACTTGTTAAAATGTTTTGCATGAATTGTGCTTGTGCAATATTTCCTAAAAATAAATGCTTATGGGTTCGACATTTTCCCAACCTAATGGAATTTTAAATTTGTGTTTTAAGTTTCCAAATACATTCTGGGGACAATGAGTATGTGTCTACTTCAGATACTTTATAATAAAGTAATGAAGAACAGGCCCCAAAAGTTATCACTAACGGCTTCGATCAGTTTGGATGCACTTACTGAACCATGCCCACTGAGACCTTCATGTTTTAGAATGTGGAAGCTGCTGTGAACGAAAGCAGGAAGGATGGGAGGCCTTCGGATGTATAGCCTGCTGTACCTGTTCTTCCTGAAGACCAGTCTCTGTCTTCCTTTCATGGTCTAAAAAAATAAACAGATTGGGTTAGAAATGGAAGTTATCCTTAAAGGAATAGTTCACCCAAAAATGAAAATCTGCTGAAAATTTACAAGATTGAATGTAAATTTCAAGATGTAAATGAGTTTATTTCTTCATTGTAACAGATTTGGAGAAATGTAGCATTATATCACTTGCTCACCAATGGATCCTCTGCAGTGAATGGGTGCCGTCAGAATGAGAATGTTTTTATCAGCTGTTTTTTTTTTTATCCAAACAACTGATAAAAACATCACAATAATCCACAAGTAATGCACATGACTCCAGTCCATTTGTGTTTGCAATAAACAAATCCATGATTAAAGAGATAGTTCACCCAAAAATGAAAAGATTAAGATATTTTTGATGAAATGAGAGCTTTCTGACCCTGCATTGACCGTAACAGAACTACCACATTCAAGAAGACTGAAACTGAAGAGATGAAATTGTTGAATAAAGTCATTATTTTTGTTTTCTTTGCGCACAGAAAGTATTCTCGTAGCTTCATAACATTAAGGTTGAACCACTGATGTCACATGGACTATTTTAATGATGTCCTCACTACTTTTTTGGGCCTTGAATGTGGTAGTTGCGTTGCTGTTCTATGCAGGGTCAGAAAGCTCTCGGATTTCATCAAAAATATCTTAATTTATGTTCCGAAGATGAATGAAGGTCTTACAGGTTTGGAACATGAAAGTGAGTAATTAATGACAGAATTTTCATTTTTGGGTGAACTAACCCTTTAAGACATTTTAACTTTAACCCATTGCTAAAATATCCGTTCTCTTGTTGCTTTCTCCAGTGAAACGTGGATTATTGAAACATGTGGATTATTTTGATGTTTTTATCAGCTGTTTGGACTCTCATTCTGACGGCACCCATTCACTGCAGAGGATCCGTTGGTGAGCAAGTGATATAATGCTCAATTTCTCCAAATCTGTTCCTATGAAGAAACAAACTCATCTACATCTTGGATGGCCTGAGGGAGAGTGCATTTTCAGCTAATATTCATTTTTAAGTGAACTATTCCATTAATATTAGTGCAGGAGTTGAAAAATACAAACTGAAGTCTATAGCTCACAACACAGACATTTAGATATGCAAGTATTTCACATTTCACTCTTCTCCCGTTCATAGCTGACAGGCACTCAGTAGCCTGGCTTCTAATTGTATTTCTCAGCAAAGGTCAGTAGGGAGATGGTTGTTATTGCTGGTATTATTGCTGCAAGACACTGTTTAACAGATGAAGTGTAACTGTCAACACTTCGTTTGACATTTTAGCGCCCATCCTTCCTGTTTCGTTGCTTTTACATTACCCTGAGTTCATAACTTATTTTAGTTTTCTCAGTTTAGATCAGCTTTCTGCAGGGGCTCATAAGCTGATAAAAAGCTAATAATTAATTATATTAAATATAAAATGAACAATTGCACAATATAGCTTAGCACATTTATCAAATCAAAGGCTGCAATTTAATTAATTAAATGTATATTTTGTTGCACTGCATGTTTCAGAGTGAAGTGTGACACTGTGTTTAGCACATACGTGTACAGCTGATGATCTGGTGCTTTCAGCATCTCAGAGCGTCTCGGTTCACAGTAAATGCAGTGAACTCCATCTCTGCATGTGCATTTAATGTGTGCTATAGGTTTCCTTTATTTATACACTCACATAACTTCCAACATTTTTGGAGAGAAGATTACAGAATTTCATCAGGACTCTGTCAAAATAAAAGCTTGATCATTTAAACTGTTGAAAGGTCGAGGGTTTGAATGTTTAAACGTTTGAAAGTGAAGAATTTAAGACAAAAATATCATATTGTAACTTGTAAAAAATTATCACATATTAATTTATTTTTATAGTATAGTGCAATTGTAATTTACAACAGTAATATATTTATTTTCATCATTTTTATAATTCAAGTTGATCATATTAATTATAAAAAAATTATGAATAATATTAACAACAACAACAACAATTTTTTCATTAAATTCATCAAAGTATCATTAAATTAGACTGGGTAACTTGGACTGAGACTATCACAACAAAAAATAGGTTTGATTCAAAATCACATCTAAGCAGCTTATAGCTATTAAGCTCAAACTAAAATTAATAAATAAAATATGTGCCACTATTAACCTACGCAGACAACAATTAAATGTCTGTCATGCATATTCTGCTAGGACATCTGTTAAGTTACAGATTCAAAATATGGGTAAAACACCAGGGGGAAAAACAGCTGTAAAACACCTAAAACACATTCATTTATATTCTTCTAAACATGCATATTTTTGTATTTACTTTGGAAAATACATGTTTCTGTGATTATAAATGATTGCTGGGGAGTGTACCTGCTCCCTGCAAGAACAAATAGCCTATTATTCTATAGGCACTGAAATGCACAAACGATTGGAAAATGAAATGTAAGTTTTTCCATCCCACTGATGCTGCATGATATAGCTGTTCCATTTCAAGCGTCCACATAAAGCTAAATATAAAAGGCTTTCAGGAAGTGATCTATCTACTTATTGATTGTCTCCATGTAGCCCACATAATGATCTGTGATCTGATTTCATTGCTAAAAAAATATTCATGGGCAAACATCAATGTAAAGTGAAGCATTATATGTTATACTGTAAAAGTCTTCATCTATGTAAAGGCTATTTGATGGTTTCTGAGAGCTGTAAAGCTCACACACTACTTTCAGAAGATGGGAAGGCATTAACCCTTGAAGATTACACACCAAAGAAGCTCAATCCAATTAGCTAATTACAGATGGATTGACGGTAAACGTAGAGTGAGAGAAATGTGTGACCTCCTGTTAAGTTTATGGTCAGTGTTAATTTTAGTTCAGCTGTTATTAGCAACTCTATTTCGCTTTGTGCTTTATTCTCAACCAGTTTCAGTTCCCTAACTTATGTTAAACATTGGACTAAAGTAGCTTGTGATGTCAATGGTTTTTCAGTCACATTAAACAGGTTAATTTTAATGTTTTCCATGTGCATGACCATTTGTAACTGTCTGTCTGTCCGTTCAAGTTTTGAACATAGCTGTTAAACGTGTAGAAGTTCAATCCTAAATCCTATATAATATTATATATTTACCAAAACACTGTGGTAATGAATAATATCTGGAACAAAATGCTTAAACTTAATTACACACTAGAGTTGACACCAAAAAACATAGTGACACCACTGTCTAAACATGCTAAATAAAAATGTCATATGAAATCCCCTTTTTCAAGTCACATAAAACGAGTCACGGCCACAAACAATGATAATATATTTTCCAGAGGGCCTCATTTTGTCTGGGGGAAACCGTTAATGTATTATGTTTTTTTACAGTCTTTGTGTGTTCAGGGTGGAGTACTGACAATAACAGTCACTTCGTGTGACATTTAAGGACATTTTATGTAGTTGAAAACAACCACAAGAGTATTGTGTGGGATTTTATGTTTTCTGTGGAAACTCGAAGCAGCATGTAAACACAAGGCGCAATGAGTCATGCAAAATGCAAAGATTTGGTAGGGTCGTCGTTTTCAGGAACTTATGTCTAAACTTAATTAAACAATACAATTATCACTACCGAATAAAAGAGTAACATAACTGTCTTAATAGCAAGTAACAGCTCACCTGCTAATTTCGGCACCACCGAACGGAACTGCAATGATAAACTTTTTTTTCCCCAAAACACTTTTACTAATCAAAGCCATAGAAAGACGGCTCTGTTACTAATGAGTCCGTAGCCCCGCCCACAACTCACGCCATTGGTTGAATCGTCAATTTGTAATTACTAACCTAATCGTCAATTAGTATGTAATATTAATGCATATTATTAATAAAAACGATACTAATAGTAATTATTATTATTATTATTTTATTAATTATTTATTAATAATTATAACATGTTTTTTTCTCTAATATATATTATTTTAATATATTCATATATATTATATTATTTTCTCTAATAAAAATATTCACATTTTTAGCTAATGGACAACAGGTGTTCCGCAGGACTTCAAAGACTGGCTCAGTCTTGCTCCAGATATCAAAGGTGCTTCAAAAGCAGCAAGAGACCAGATGTTTATAAACCTGGAGCATTGAGATCGGCTTGAGATAATGAAAATATTCCCCTTCCTGGATTTTATAACGAGAACTCCCTGTGCCTTTCAGAACATTTACTGATGGAATTATTGGTGAAGTCCATAAAAGAAGTTTTTTGTTTGTTTTTGTTTTTAGCAAATCTATGACTATTTGTATTGTTATCTGTATTTATTCTGAGTGAACCATTAAAGTTAGGTGTCTTCCAAGTGTGCTTAGGTGTGATTGTGCATAAGAATAACAGAGATTTCAAGTGCTAAAAAATTATACTTTATTAGTTTTTGCTTAATGGGCATATTTAAAGGAAATACATAAGTAATGCATAAAAATAAATATAAAGTACAACATAACAGAGTGTCTAAAAGCTTAAAAGTCACATACTGGGAGGTATTTAGATGTAGGTGAACATGATTCAGAGAGTGCACAAAAATATTAATCATAAAATATAACTAATATGCATCAAATTACAATCTCCTGGATTTTATAACGAGAACTCCCTGTGCCTTTCAGAACATTTACTGATGGAATTATTGGTGAAGTCCATAAATGAAGTTTTTTGTTTGTTTTTGTTTTTAGCAAATCTATGACTATTTGTATTGTTATCTGTATTTATTCTGAGTGAACCATTAAAGTTAGGTGTCTTCCAAGTGTGCTTAGGTGTGATTGTGCATAAGAATAACAGAGATTTCAAGTGCTAAAAAATTATACTTTATTAGTTTTTGCTTAATGGGCATATTTAAAGGAAATACATAAGTAATGCATAAAAATAAATATAAAGTACAACATAACAGAGTGTCTAAAAGCTTAAAAGTCACATACTGGGAGGTATTTAGATGTAGGTGAACATGATTCAGAGAGTGCACAAAAATATTAATCATAAAATATAACTAATATGCATCAAATTACAAGAATAAAGGAACAAAGTGTCCCTTGTATAATATGATAAATAATTAAATTTAATTTAATATTGACGTGAAATGCACTGGAATCAAGTAGCCGGTCCACAGCTGTGACACTTTTGTCATGTTGTCAATTCTGAGTCCCTCTCAATAATTAATGTGTTATGACATTAAATAAAAAATTAAAGAGAACATTACAAGCAATACCTTAATGCTATCAATGGCATAGAAAACAATAAAGCCAATATTAAATGTCTGCAAGACAAATATATGGTTTTGCATAAAACTACATTTCTACAGCAACACATTTGAGTGAACATGTCAAAAAATATAAAAATTCCCTTCATTTTCATAAGTCTACAGCCTAATGCACTCCTTTTTCATTCCCTACAAACACAACAGCATCCAAACTTACTTTATTACTCAATTTATAGTTGTAATGAATTAAAAATATAAGGTGCGTAATCTTGTTCCCTACATACGTATATACAATTTTAAAATAAGATAATTCTTTTAGAATATATATTTGCTGCATAATTTGACAGCTGTAATTGATCCATTGCATATTTATTTTGGAATCCCACATCTAGAAAATGTTTCACCTCTTTTAACGCTGTGTTTAAAGAACACACAGCCCATTTTCATTCAACTATATACAGCAGCCAAAAGCACTGAAGCCCAATAGTGACCTTGTTTTTGTTCACCACACCCAGAATTCCTGAACCCTTATTACAACCCACAATTTCACAGACTTTCTGAACAACTATATGGATTTGATAACAGCCAAATATTTCTGTTTCTCTTTATAAAAGCAAACTCTTGGACCACTAGCACTATACAGTTTGGGGAACAATTGCTTGAAACGAGACAAATGACAGAGAAGAACTTAATTACGAAAGTAAGCAAGTGCAAACAAGAGTGCCATACATAATCTTTAATAAACAGACACAATCTCCCAAATTAGGCTACACTAATGAGAGGAAGTTGCCGTTTTCCAGTAAACACACACACCATCACTCATGTCTGGTGTGGCCCTGATTATATCACATACTGTTAGTGACTGTACACACAAGCTACAGTTCTTGAACGAAATGCTGAACCAGTTAAATTACACTAAGGAATTTAGTACACAAATCGGAGCAATATAAAGTGCTTTCTATTCATACAGTGGAATGTAAAAGTGAGCAAGAGAGCTGTTGTTTAAATCACAGCCCCTCTAATATTAATATAATAATAATAATATTAATAGCACGTCTGCGAGTGTGAAATTGCTTTTAACAGCCCAATAAACAAGTGAATGCGTTTTTGCTCCACTAATGAAAAAGGTTCCAAACGAAGCCACAGCAAAATTGCTGTGCGTCTCTGAGGAACACAGAGTATTGGCGTTTCATTCCTCAATAAAGAACGTTTTTGAATGTTTCAAATTAGCGTTTTTGAATTAATCAGTTGAGTGAATAATTCAATGACTCACTCATAAAGACAGTCATTGTTCTGTTCCTGAAAGAATTAGCATTTTTTAACAAATTGGTTGAATGGCTGATTCAACGAATCACTCATGAAAATAGTAACTTGTTGCTATCTACTGGTGTATTATATTATGTAACGATACTGGTGAATGTTTTAAAAAGTGTCTTATGACCTAGAAATAGTGCAACTGAAATATTGCTTCTTCATTTTACTTCATGAAAATTCGAAGTCCTAAAATTTCCAGTTCCCTAAGATGAGTATTTCTAGTTTCCAAAGTTGAAAGCCCAAATTTTCATTGTGGTCTCAGACTTTGGACTGCATTGTATACATTCAACAGCCACTCAACAGATGGCAAGCATGCGAGTTATCTGCTAGGATGGATGCTTTCTTTTACTTCAGTGTTTACTTCCCTATAAACTTCACTTGATAAGACCAACTACTGGCGCCTGGCAACATGTGACTGATGGTTTTAATCAGCTTACAGGTCATCAGAAGCGCTTGAAGACGGAAGCACTGACATTTATATAACTACCTTGACCTTAAAGCGAGTGCAGATAGAAGGCACTAGTGACAAATGCAGCCATTAACCAGTCCTGTGCTCTGAGCTTGAAAGCATCATTAGAAGCAGACCTAACTTGGCCAATCAAGAGGTTGTATTCCCTCACAGTTTTGGTGTAATCGAGTTCATGGGATGTACATTTGTAATTGCCATGTATGTCAGTCGTCATGGCTGGAATGAGGAGGAGACATTCTGATTGGGTCTGCTGGCCTGGGATGCTCTTTTGATCATGTTCCCATTTGTAAGTGGCATGATTGGAATCGACAGGACAAGAGAGGTAGAAGGGGACGCCAGTGGGCACAGAGAGTTCAATCCCTAATGGAGCTGTCAATGCTTGTTGCACATCTCTTGTGAATCTTCCCTCTTAAAAGACATTCGTTAAAGATAGATGTGTTAGGAAGACGGGTTTGTCTTAAAAATTGAGCAAAAAATTATACACAAAACAATTAAATTAATCTTATACCTGATTTTTGGTGACATACTTTAGTGAGTCCATCAGCAATGTTTTGTATTCCTCCTCTGAAACACAGTCCAAACAGAAAAAATATTAAAAACAATGCTAGGGTGTACAATACCCAAAAAAGACAGCATTTTAAAGCCAACATCAGTAAAACTAATATAATATTCCTGAACTAAAACATATAAAAGCCTACTTAGTTCGTGATGTGCAGCCTTGTTCAGTCCAAGCGCAGTATGGATCCCGGGAAAGGACACATTCTTCACAGGAAGCATTGTAGTCTTGACATCTCTGCAGGTCTAACACTGAAATCTGACCCGGATATCCTACAAAGAGCTTCCTCTGCAGGCAAAATCAACAGTGGGTGAATGTGCAACAGAAACTGAATGGAAGAGTCAAAGTGTTCAATGATTCACAAGGCTGCTTGATTACCTTCTCAGAGTCAAGTTTCATTGAATGTACAGGTGCTGAACCATTGCACAGATGCGTTTCAGAGATGATGAATGCTTTGGAGCCGTCCTCCAGGATCTTAAGGATCACTCCATTGTCTAAGAAGAACCAAGATACCAAATGGCTGAGTAAGACTGTATGTGGTCTGAAAGAACTAATGAAAGCTTTTGCAGTACAATACTAAGTGCATATAATGGAAAACATATTAACTCACATGGTGTATGATGGGCAATGATTTTTAAGCTTCAGACTATGATTCCATCCAACATGTCTGATATTTTGAACGAGTTCTTTTCTGTAACTATTTACAATGTCAGCACGCCTACCTAAAACGGCTCGTTCTAACACGCCCCCACATATGTACGTCACGATGTGGGAAGATTTGTTATAAGCAGACTTCAGTGAGAAAAGAAAACAGAACAAAAACCGGTAACAAGGGAAGGGTTTCTTTTTTCAGAAGTAGTGTTATTGTCTCTGGTATGAAGGAAGTCACAGAGCACACATCAATATGTAGACATCTTGAACCAATACACCATATGCGAGTATACCTGTTGCAAGCAGCAGCACACTGTGTATGCTGTCATCCGAAGCTTGGACTCGGTCAACAGCTATCTTGGTGAAGTTCTTATTACTTATGAAGAAAGGTGTGTCTTTTTGAATGGGATGAATCCAGTCCTTCATCTCTGGATGGTCTTTAATGATTTGAAGGGTAGAAACTGGAATGGAATTGCTTTGTTTGACACACTGGAAAAGATGGAGTTATATCTGTTATAATATCATTTCAGTCAGCATTGAGGTCACAAGTTACAACACAGCACAAGTGAGGTTGCAACCATCCCATTGTTACAAAGGCCATGGCAAAAATGACTGCTCATTTCCTCAAGTATAAGAGGAGATTTAAAATAGCTATTGCGAGGAAACGATAGCTTTGGTTCACCAACAATGGCTATAATAATACGCCTGAACAATTCACCTTTGGGTCAAGAGTAAAATGATTAAAGGGGTCATATGATGCGATTTCATTTTTTCCTTTCTCTTTAGAGTTGGGCATAAACAATATAGAAAAATAAAGCTTGAAAAAATGTGTATTGAATGTAATTTTGAATTGAAAAGGCTTCACTTTAATCAGATGTTAATCAGATGTTGTTTTTTTATTTAAAAAATTTGGATTGGGATTGGATGATCCCAGTGCGACAACGTCAAATTTGGTAAATGCTAACATATTTACACATATATTAATTCTAATTATTATTTACTTATTTAGCCATTATCCTCATTCAAGTTTTATTTATATTAATAAAATAATTATTTTAAATTTTTTTATAATTTATTTATTTTAATTAAGAATTAATTAATTAATTTTAATTATTTTCAGAATTAAGTTTTTCTCTGAACTTTACAACAGACCCCAGACCCCAGTTTGACTCAGAACATAGTTATTTTAAAAATGGTACCACAGTACCAGTGGAGCTACTCAGCACTTCTGGAAACAACAAAACAAATTGGAAACAATAGGAATACAGTCATGCTTATGGAAAAGTCTTTGTGGTGTTTGTTAATACTAGGAAACTAGGGGGAAAAAAGTTTGTGGTGTTTGTGAATACTAGGAAACTGAGAAAACGTCTGTACAGATTCTTCAACGATAGTGGACAATGAGTAAGTATTGTAGTGAAGTGTAGTATAAAACCAAAAGAGGCCAAACAAACAGAACTGTGGAACTACCAAAAAACCTAAATATTTTATGTTTATTCAGATTATTCTGGGAGTTTATGTTGTTGCTCACCGTTCCTGGTCTTGGGGTGGGGATGGCCTCAGAATAACCTTTGAAGGTGGAATGCTCAAAAACAAAATCAAGCTCTGCCAACGAATAAATGCACACAGCAGTAGAGTTCCTATGGCAACATAAAAGAAGCAAGTTGTTGACGCACATATACAAATAAGGTGAGGGAATGTATTTAATTTCTGAGCTATCAGTGGCACCAAATGAATTGCAAAAACAAGTAACTAGATGAATAAAGTTTGTGAACACTTAGCCTGAAAGTTTGAAGCCTTTGTAAAAGCTTTAAGTTTGAAAGTTTGGATTGATAGATTAGATAAATGTTGCTAGCATGTTGCTAGCATGATTTTACACATTTCTAACATGATTTAACATGTTACTAGCATGACTTAACATGATTAGCATGCTGTTAACATGTTTTAGCATGATTATCATGTTTCTAGCATAATTATCATGTTTTATCATGTTTTAACACGTTTTAGCATGTTGTTAACATGATTTAGCTTGTTTTACATTTACCAGACGCTTTTATCCAAAGCGACTTACAAATGAGGACAATGGAAGCCATCAAAAAAGTTTTAACATGATTAACATGTTGCTAGCATGATTAGCATGTGGTAAGTGTGTTGCTAGCATGTTTCTAACATGATTACCATGTTGCTAGCACATTGCTAATATGTTTTAGCATGCTGCTACTTGCTAACATGATCTAGCATGTTGTTAGCATGTTTTAGGACGATTAGCATGTTGCTAATCATGTTTCTAGCATGATTACCATGTTGTTACCATGTGTATAGCATTATTAACATGTTGATAACATGTTGCTTGCATGTTTCTAGCATGATCAAGCACATTGGCAGCATGTTTTAACATTATTTCACATTTTGTTACTATGATTTAACATGTTGCTTGCATGATTTAACACATTGCTAGCATTTTTAACATGCTGCTAGCATTATTTAACACATTGCTAGCATTTTTAACATGTTGCTAGCATGTTTCTAGCATTATCTAACACATTGCCAGGATGTTTTAACATTACTTCACATTTTGTTACTGTTTTAACATGTTGCTAGCATGTTTTAATGTGCTATTAGCATGCCTTAGCACATTGTTAGCATGATTTAGCGCACTGCTAGCATGTTTTTACCATGATTTAACACATTGTTAGAATGTTTTAACACACTGTTAGCATGATTAGCATGTTGTTAGCATTAATTAGTACATTAATAGCATGTCTTAGGCTAGTTGCTAGGCTTGGCTATAGATGGATAGATAGATAGATAGATAGAGATCCACACGAAGCCAGAGCTTTCCCTATCCAATCTTTTTTTTCCTCGTTCTAAAAAAAATTCCGTAAACACGGTGTCATCTCAAGAAATATTTGCGTACACACGAAACCACTGAAACCGACTCAAAATGATGTAGTATACATGCCAGACCAGTGTGTGGCGCTGTAATTCTGCCACAGAGATACACTAAAAATGGAGAAGAAGACTATGAGCAAGCGCATAAACGTTGTGCGCTGTACACAAACCCAACACAACAACAAGAAGACGATTTTGCAGAAGATTTTGCTTTAGTAAAGCTAATAGGCTCAGTAGCTTCTGCAGCACGAACACAAGCATGTAGTCCACCATTATTTAGTTGTTGTTGCTGTTACGTGACGTAGCGGTGTCTGACTAGGTTTGAGACGTGGGGTGATGACATCATCGTTTAAAAAGAATACAGATTGGCTGTACACATGAAAACGCAAGGGTGTCGTTTTCAGATTTATCCACTCTGGGAACCGGTTTCAAAAAATAGCGGTTTCAGGCTCCCAAAACGCCGGATCCATCTGCACGAAACGCCGATACGATACTAAATTTTTACGTATACAGCTAAACACGTCTCCGTGTGGACGGGCTCTAAGAACAGTCTGAAGATCTGGGCTGAGTTTGGTGGATGTAGCTTGAAAATTGAGTAGCGTTCAGAAATGTTAGTATAATAATAATAATAATAATAATAAACAGTGTTTACCAGCTGCTGGAGAAGAGCGCATACACTCGTGAATCCCTCAAGTCGTCAGCATGCTGAATGAAAACGTCCTGCAGGCGGTTAAAGTACAGCGACTCTCTAGGAATCCCGCACACAAGTCGTGCCTTCAGAAAGGAGGTCCAGATGTTCTGGAGTAACTGCTTGGGACCGCCCTCATCGACCTATGAGAGATTGATGTTTTTAAAGGTGGACAATGTTCTGCTGTCAGCAGACTGATGTTTTCATTCATAAGCCCTGGAAGGTTTCTTCAGTTCACTGCACTTCATATCAAGAACACAACTTCTGTGGCTCATGCTTTTGTTTCCAGAATCTGATCTCTGTCCTGCAGTCTTGTGTTCTGCTGTAGATGCTTTCACCTAACTTTGATGATAACAGTGGTGTTGTCCTTGCTAAAACTGCTAACAGAAGTGCAATAACTTCTTGGATGCCAGGAAGGCTTGGAAGTGTTGAATTTGAACATCTACGTGAGCTCTTCAAAGTCCTCAAATTTCCACCTCCTGAATTATTTATGGTAACTAATCCATGACAATTAGATGACTTTATAAGATAAAATCATTCATCCTCCTTGAATGATGTGTAGGATGATCAAATTGATGTCAAAGGTCATTTTTCCACAACAATGGTTCTCTCAGACTAGGTGGGTTCGTGTAGGAAGCCTCACAAAGGACCGCCACATTTTTCATATGTAAGTGAGAAACATACCTTACACACTCTGGCCACTCTAGATATCCAAGGATCCGCTTCTGGACTCGTGTCTGAGTTTTTCTCACGAAATAAGACATATATCTTCTCATTCAAGGGGTCATTCTTGTCCTTGGCCAGAAAACTGGAAATAAAAGTGGGTTCTGGGGGGGGAATAACTGATACTGTTACTCATATCAGTGAACCTCACCTTTCATTTTGAAATGAGAAACCTGATTTAAGAGAGAAACACATGACTAAGGCTGTATTTTGATAGCTGCAGCTTGGGAAAGTAGTCAGCAGAGGCAAGGTCAGCAACTGATGACATTTCTCTTGCTCAGCCCACACTGTGCACAAACATTCTTTACATTCACTAAAATCCATACTAAATTTAATTTACTAATTAGAGCATTATAAGATGCCAGTTAAGCAAAGTTATATCTACAAGTTACTTAAAGGGATAATTCACCCCAAAATTTGGTCATCATTAAGTTATTCCGAACCTGTATTAAAGGATTAGTTCACTTCCAGAATAAGAATTTCCTGATAATTTACTCACCCCCATGTCATCCAAGATGTTCATGTCTTTCTTTCGATAGTCGCAAAGAAATTAAGGTTTTTGAGGAAAACATTCCAGGATTTTTCTCCATATAATGGATTTCAAATGCAAATTCATGCATTATGTAATCACGTTGGAAAGGTCAAGCGCGGTTAGCTCTTCGTCTGTGCACTCCGGTTCAGAAAGATAGGGTAGGGCGAAAAATCTAATTTTCTCCTCCAACTTCAAAATCGACTGACATCATTGTTTTACCTTTTTTTGTAAAGGCCGTTTGACTTTCATTGCACGTTCGCTTTGTAAACGCTGCTTCCACCTACAGTACGTCGCGCGTGACCTTTCCAACGTGATTACGTAATGCGTGCAGTCGAGCTAGTGCAAGACGAGCATTTGTGGTTAAAAAGCATAGAAATTTTTATTCTTTTTTAGAAAATGACCGATCGTTTCGCTAGATAAGACCCTTATTCCTCGGCTGGGATCGTGTCGAGCCCTTTGAAGCTGCATTGAAACAGCAATTTGGACCTTCAACCCGTTGGCTCCCATTGAAGTCCATTATATGGACAAATATCCTGGAATGTTTTCCTCAAAAGCCTTAATTTCTTTGCGACTGAAAAAAGAAAGAAATGAACATCTTGGAATGACATGGAGGTGAGTAAATTATCAGGATTTTTTTTATTCTGGAAGTGAATTCTTAATTTCTATCTTCTGATGAACACAAAATTTTGAATTATTTTGAAGAATGTTGGTATCCAAACAATGTTGGTATTCTGGTAGCCACTGACTTCGATGATATTTTTTCCATACTATGGAAGTCAATGGGGACTAGCAACTATTTGGTTACCAACATTTTTCAAAATATCTTCTCTTATATTCAGCAGAAGAAAGAAACTCATACAGGTTTGGAACAACGTAATAATGACCAAATTTAAATTTTTGGGTGAATTATCCCTTTAAGTCTGATCTAAGCTTTCTTTGGGGATATTTGGAGATGTTCTCAATTAGAAAAAAAACTATTTATACATAAAATAAGAATTCTTCTACTAATTTTAGTGAAAATTGTGTAATTCAACCAACCTGAGACCCATTGATCATACATCCATACGCTGTTTCGTTGTCCAGCTTTTCTGCGAAACTGCAGCAGGGTTCCATCACTGTACAGAGGAGCTGCCACATAGAGATCTCCATCTGTTTATAACCAAAGAAAGCCTAGGTGTTACACTAAATAAGCAACCAAAATCCTCCAGCTCATTCACAAAGTCTGAGCAGATCAAAACATCAAGCTGCTTGTGCTCCCACATACCTGCCACCAGCGACAAGGAGTTTTGTGAACATGTATAAGGTGAGATTCCTGTGCCGTCCACAACCTCTGTGGAATGATTGCTTTCTCTGGGAAACTTTGGGAAAGAGACATTATTATAGAGAACAGAGATATGGCAAGCCATTTTAACATTTATTCACTTGCAAGATATGAATTATAGATATCCACAATTGAAAATGTAATTACAGACATCAAGAATCACATTTTTGACTAGTTGGAATTAAATTTTTGATATCAAGAATTTGTATATTTGTGAGTAATTATGTAATTGTTTATATAAAAAAAATCCCATTTTTACTGTTGGAGATGCCATAGTAAAAATGACATTTTTACTAGCAAAAAGTCTATTCCTCATATCAAGAGTTTTGATATAACTGAAAGTCAAACTGTCAATTAACAAAATTCAATCCTGAGAATAATTATAAGTAAAATCAGCTTGCCATCCAGCATCAACTAGTAAGACACTGGTTCTCATTCACATATCTGTGTGCACAAATGTAAACAGTCACACATAAATTATTACTCATCACAGCTTTCACTAAATTTTATTCTAAACTTACACTAAAATTTACAATCTGAGACTACACATCTGCAAAAATGCAACTTGTAAAGTCGACAAATGCGAGGTCCTAAACATGATTACAAATAGTCTAAGCATGTATTAAAACTGTTTTCTGTGTTTGTTTTGAGAAAATACTCATTTTTAAGAATTTTGTTTAGATTTTTCTCAGGTTTTACCCAGGTTTTACCTGTAGTTTGAAAATCACTTTTTTTTTTTGGTGTTTTAGGTAAAGGAAATGTTTGTAAACTTAAAAGGATAGTTCACCCAAAAATGAAAATTACCCCATGATTTACTCACCCTCAAGTCACCCTAGGTGTATATTCTTTCAGACGAATACAATCGGAGTTATATTAAATCATTTCCAGGCTAGTCCATGCTTTATAATGGGAGTGGATGGTAGCTTCCGCTAACTGTCGTACGCGCGTTCACGAGAGAGTGGCGTCCAGTGGGATGACGTAGGACGTAGACGTAGCGTAAGCTCTGGTGAAAATATGCTAGTCTCGCGAGAAACAAGATTTGTTTACAGCAGTGTTTCTCAACCCTGGTCCTGGGCGCCCCCCAACACTGCTCATTTTGTATGTCTCCCTTGTCTGACACACCCATTTCAGGTCCTGGAGTTTCTTCTAATGAGCTAATGAGTTGAATCAGGTGTGTTAGGGAGACACACAAAATGTGCAGTGTTGGGGGGCGCCCAGGACCAGGGTTGAGAATCACTGGTTTACAGCAAAGGAAAACCAGTGTCCTCTTGGCTTATATCGAAAGCCTCCAACATTTTTCTTTAAAAATCCTTGTATCTTTAAAATGTTTTGTTTTGCTCTCTCCTCTGCGCTTCCGCGTTCATCACTGTGTTTGCCTACGTGCTACGTCATCCGCTGGAACACCACTCTCTCGTGAACACGAGTACGACAGTTAGCGGAAGCTAGAGATTAAGATTTATAAAGTTGTAAATATGGATATTTTTCTTACACAAACGCATTGCTTCGCTTCAGAAGGCCTTTATTCACCATATACACCTAGG